>NW_008652341.1:18176-25009 GCF_000695815.1 Acanthisitta chloris
GACTCACTGAAGGAGCAAAAACCTGCAGTAACCTGTGTGTTTATTTCTGGGATCTGACCCATCAGGCAACTGTTGACTTACTTCTTTAATTAGTTTTCCCATTTGTGAGGGCTCTGACCTTCCTCTCCAGAGAGAGAAGCACAAATGAGAAGCTATTTCTTGAAGGCAATCCCAGGACAGCAGCAGCAACAGCAAGGAGAACTGGGGACACAAAGCTCTGCTATTATAGCACAAATAAAAACATTTGCTTTCAAGACTTAACAAATTTTCTCCATTTCTAAAATGGGAAAAAAAATAAAAAGGAATATAAATATAATCTGCTTTTAGTCCCAGTCTGAGCTGTGTAAATCAGTGTGGTCAGGAGGGAGTCTCTGGCTCCCACTTCCTTCATAAATGTGGTTATTAGCTCCAAAGAAACCCTCAAATCAAAGCCTCGCTCCTGTTTTCCTGCTTGCAGGAGCTGTTGGGCTCAGATGGCACCAGCAGCTCTTCCCAAGCCACCAGCTGCTCCAGCTGCTCCTGGCCATGCCACCTGCACCACTGGTTGCTGTGTCTCACTCCCAGGGAAGACCACAAAAAGCTCTTGAGGGCAAAGACTCACCCAAGGTGCTTTTCCCTCCCTCAGAATTGAATATTTTGCCTTCCAGACCTGCTGAGCATCCACATCCCATGTCACCACGTCTGCAAACAGGCTGAAGCCTCCTTGCACCTCAGGTGCAAGGACCTGACCCAACCCCAACCTGCAGAGCCCACAGAACTCTCCTCACTCCTGGAGAGCTTTTTATTAAGGTGTAAATAAACCTTCCCTGCACCCTGGAGACGTTTGGATACCACCTTTGGTCTTATCTCAGTGGCATGGCCTTGGAGTCCCTGTGTCTATTGGGAAGATAGTGCATAGAGTGGAACATGTTCCAAGCACTGTAATTGCTCAATAAAACCATGTTCCTTCACCAGGCAGTTGAATTAGTGCCTGCAATATGTTTGAAAGCTTTATAGCCCAGTTAATTGTGAGGCAGTAAGAGGAAGGGGCATTATGGCTTTAGCAACACAACTTGCATCTGTATTTAATGCTATTAAAGCATAAGAAGGCTCCATTGGAATAAAGCAATGACTGCTCTAGTGCCTATAAAAGCAACAATCTGTGCTCAGCAGAGACACTGAGCTTAGGGACAGGAGGAGCAGGGCCTGGGGCAAGGACATTGCTGCTCCTGCAGTAACTCCTGGGGCAAGGGCATTGTCCATCTCCTGCAGCCATTTCTGGGGCAAGCCTGAGGTGTCCTCCAACAGGGTTTCAACCAGCAGAGGAAAAGAGCCAAGGTTTGGCCAAGATCCCTGAATGAATAGAAGCCCCTGAGAGTATCAGGACCTGTTCTTTGAGTGCAAAGGGTGAGGATTCAGCCCCTGCATGGAAGGGTGAGAGGTGACAAGTGCCCAGGCTGTGACTCCATCCCCTGCTGTGCCTGCAAGTGTGTCAAGTGTGTAGAGATGAATTCCATGTGTGCAGGTAGGGAACAGAGTTGCCAGTGAGTTCATTTAGGATTAGCTATGCAATCAATGGAAAATTAATACAATTAAGCTTCAAATTGGCATTTAATAAAACCCCTTTGTGCAAGTGGAATATTAAGTGGGATGGAAAGACTTAGGCACTGCTGGGATGTGCTGCTCTCAGCCAGAGGAGGTGGCTGTGCCTGGGTGCTATGCAGGCACCCCCAGCCAGCTCTGCCGTTTGCTCCACAGACTCTAATTACATATTTATAGCTTACAGAAGTTTCAGCTAATTTCAGGATGTCTCCAGAAGCTGCTGCAAAGCCTTACTGGTGTTAATGGGGCGTTGGTTATTGCTGGAGTAGCCAGAGATGTGTTTTGGGAAGCGTTCTGCAGATCTGCTGAGGAAGACAAGCCCCAAATCTCCCTGCCTGACACCTTAACTGCATGCAGGGACATTTCCACTGATAGTACAGGCACAAAATGGAATGGAAAACACCCTAAGTGCTGCTTTCTGTCACAGACTTGGACAGGAACTGTCCTGATTTCCCAAAGGGATGTGCACAGGCTGAGCCTGGAGCATCAGAGGACAGAGATGGGACACCATCAACTGCTCCCTGACCCATTCCCGGTGGGTTTCCTTGGGCCATGGGGTGAGGACTGGGGTTTGGGGTGAGCAGGCACTGTGAGGGATGTGCAGGAGGAGCCTGGAGGTGCAGGGGGACATGCAGCACCAAGGGGATGAGGACATGGGTGCAGGCGAGGGAAGGGGTGGTAGAGGAAAGATTCTCTTCCCCTGAAGCTCCCACACCCCCCAGACTTGCAGAATTTAGCTCAACCCACCTCTCTGCCTCTCTTTCTACTGGCACTGAAGCAGTGACACAGTGGGGCAGAACCCCAAGATCCCTGACAGCTCCTTGGTAGGAGATTGGCAGCGACACCAGATCTGACAGATCTTTAATTGAGCTGTTCATGCTCTTTTTTTTACTTCAGCTCTGACTCATCCTAGTGACTGTTTCCACCACAGACTCTGCTCTGTGTGCTGTCCTCATCCCAATACCAGCACTAAGGGCCCACAGGGAGCGCTCCTGCCCTGCAGAGAAGTCACCTGCTGCACCTACCTTTTCACCCCTCAGGCTAAGGCAGCTTTTCCAGCCACTCTGCCAGTCCTGCAGCTCCTCCCTGAGCATCTCCCAGTTGCCAACACCTGTGCCAAAGTGAGAATGCCATCCTCAGCCTGAGGATCTAGTTGCTGACTCACACCTGGGTACAGGCACAAGTGGCCCTGGACTTGGCACAAAGCATGAGGACATGAAGGTAATAAACAGCAATTCATATTATCATAGACTCATTGTACATTAAGGTGTTGGAATGGAGCTTAGAGATCATCCCAGCAGCTGGGAGACCTGGGAGATGGAAATCACTCTTCCTGTCTTGCAGCAGCAGCAGGCATGGGCACAGGACCCAGGAGGGGAAATTGAGATGAGATCTTAGGCAGAGGATTTCCCTGTGAGGGTGGTGAGACACTGGCACAGGTTGCCCAGGGAGGCTGTGGCTGCCCCAACCCTGGCAGTGTTCAAAGCCAGGTTGGCTAAAGCCTTGAGCAACCTGTTCTGGTGGGAGGTGTCCCTGCCCAGGGCAGGGGATTGGGACTGGGTGATGTCTAAGCTCCGTTCCAAACCCCTCACATACTCTGACACTATGATGACCTGGGAACTGCTGGGCTGTGTCATTCCCCGGGGCACAGGGATCAGCCTTCCTCACTGTCCTCTTCCTCCAGCCCAGTAGTGGGGTAGGGGCAATCCTGCCCCATCCTCACATCTCAATTTCCCTCTTGCAATATCTCTCCATTGCTTCTTGTCCTGTCCCTGCAGTCCCTAACCAAGAGGAGCTGTTGTGATGTTGGTCCTATTGTCACCAGCTTAGTCTCTCCAATTAAGAAGCCAAGGAGTGACTGGAGATTAATTTTGGCTTGATTTCCTTCTTCTGTCCATCTTCATGCTTGATTGTCTCTTTGGCTCAGTGACTTGCAGAAAACAGAAGCTCCAGCTTAAGCTAATATTCCAAATGAACTGAGTCCTGATAGCATCACCTCACACTGTGACTCTGAGCACAAGGAACAAACAATTCAGCCTCACAGAGCAATGCATCCCCACTGCTCCTTGTCCTGATCCTGCAGTTCCTAAGCAAGAGTGCCTCTGCAGCTTCCCTGGAGCCCCTTTAGATCCTGGCAGGTTGCTCTGAGGTCTCCACACAACCTTCTCTTCTCCAGCTCCTTCCTTGGCAAGATTCACTACTGAATCTCACTTTCCCAGGGCCTGGAGCTGGCAGGAAGGCACCTTGGAGAGTGTGAGGAGGAGGATAAACCCACACAGGTCCTGTCAGAGGGGGCTCAGCACTGTAATGCATTCAGTGTTTCTGGGCTAAGTGATTCAGAGCCTGTCTGTGCATCACCCTCCCCACGGCAGCAGGACCTCAGCACCTTCCAGAAGGGCAATAAAAATAGCAACTGCCACTCAGGGAAGCAGCACTGTGGGTTTAGTATATGAAGCCCAGGAAGAGTTGCAGTTAAACATGTGATTAGGGTAAATCAAAATAAAACGTCGGGTAATTTATAGTGTAATTAAGCTATTAATTTAATGGGCTTTATTATTTGGATTGGAAACTCTCCCAGGTCCTCCTCTCACTGCCTTTATTGAACAACACCCCCATCACACCTAGTCATTATGCATTTTCATAACCATTTGATGAACAATAACTGGGAGAAACATCAAGTCTTGGCTCTGTCCTTCAGCTGTAATGGTCCATCTGGAGCTGTTGTGCCTCAGAGTCAGCAGTTGCAGAACAACCTCCTTAATAACAGCGCTTGCTATTTTTACTGTTCCTAGCACAAATGCAGCTCTTTCTGGGAGGGGAAGAAGGGTTTCATCTGCAGGGCCTTGCAGTGCTTTGGCAGAGAGATACTGTGCCCATACTGCTCTGGGGTTATTCAGTATTCTGGGCAGCTCTCCTATAAGAAGTCAATTTGTGTGTGAGCAGAGCAAGGCAGTGGCTGGGGATGGCTCAGGCCTCTCTTCCTGTACACACACACACACAGACACACACCAATTCCTTGGGTTTGCACGTAAAATGTTTTCCAAGGCAATGGAGCAAGGGCTGTCCCTGGAAAAAGGGCTATGGGAGGCCTGGTGGCCAAGGCAGCCTTGGCACAAGTCAGTGCCTTGCACAGGCTTCTTGTTCTGCTTGTGCTCAGCAGGATGGAGATGGAGCTGTTCCTTTCCCTCCCCTCACTTCAGCTGCTCTGTGTTCATTCTGCTCCCTGGCAGGCATGGAGAAGAGAAGATTGCCTGGAGAAGAGAAGGTTGTATGGGGACCTCATAACAACCAGAGGAGGCCACAAAGCTGATCAGAGCACTGGAGCACCTTCCCTATGAGGACAGGCTGAGAGAGCTGGGGCTGTTCAGCCTCAATAAGGTTGTGTGGAGACCTCAGAGCAACCTGCCAGGAGCTGAAGGGGCTCCAGGGAAGCTGCAAAGGGACTCTTGGGTGGGAACTGCAGGGACAGGACAAGGAGCAATAGGGAGAAATTGAAAGAGGGAAACTGAGATGCAATCTTAGGCAGAAGTTTTCCCTGTGAGGGTGTCAGGGAAAAAAAAAGCAGCCTTCAAGAGGTGGAAATGAGGCCAGGTTGGGTGGGGCCTTGAGCAACCTCGTCTAGTCGGCGTTGTCCCTGCTCATGGCCCAGGGCATTGGGACTGGATGATCTCTAAGATCCATTCCAAACCTTTCACATACTATGACACTACAACATGGAAAGGACTCCGGTGCTGTGCTTGTGGTTGGGGTGGGTGATAATCATCATGCAGCAAGGCACACTGGGTGCTCCAGGATGGCTCTCTGCAGTAGGGGAAATGGCTGGCTCTGATCTCTGCTCAGCTCAGGGCTGCATCAGACTAAGCAGATACAAGGACACCTCCAGTCCCAGCACCAGGGGCTGGATGGGGTCCCTCCAGCTCCTCCACTTCCCTGCTGTGCTTCAGCTCCCACTGTCCCAGGAGGTCCCACTGTGCCCAAAGACAGGGACACTGCTGTGCTGCCCACAGCATCCTCCCCTTGGGCTTGATTTTATCCTGGACCACAGAGCTGGGAGCCTTCCCCAGGGGTTTCCAGACTGAAAAGAGACACCTCAGCCCATGACAATCCCTTGCAGGTGCTTTTCTCCATGGCCCAAAGCATCCCAGAAGCTGCAGCAGAGCAGCTTTGTCTAGAGCATATTCTGTCCCCAACTCCTCCATCTGAGAAGGGATGGAGATTGCATCAGAGCTGCTCCACAAAGCAGAGGAGGCAGGAGGATAATTAAAATCACATCAAAATGTGCCTCCTCCTGTCCTCACTCCCAGCACCCAAATCTCCTGCCCAAAGGAGGCTTGGAAACCTCAACCCACCCATCAGGAGCACCAGAGTGGGCAGGAGAACCTGCAAAACCCAGAGATGAATGTCCCAGGACTTGGATGTGTCTGTGAAGCACTAATGAAGTTTCTCCAGGGCAGGACACAGATTCAGACACAACACTTCCCCTTCAGCGCTGAGTCCTGGGCTGGTGTCAGTCCCACCTGGATTTATGGCTCCCTGAGCTCGTAAATGTCAGCCCCAGCGGTGATGGATGCAGGAGATGGGAAGCTCTACCCCAACTTCAGGAGATTTCTTCCTTTCTTTTTTTCCTGCTCTTTTACAACAGCCATAAAGCAGCTGCTGATTAGTGATGGGTCTTAAAACTTTAGGCAAAAGCTGTTGAAATCAGCTTTAAGTGCTAAGCTTCTCCCAGAGCAGAGCAGCTTAGCATTTCCCTTTTGAGGGCACATCTGTGACGTGTGGCACTCAGAGCTGTGCCTGCTCCAAGGGCAGCACTGGGCAGCTATCACAGCCCTCTGGGGCAGGGTCAGCATTGCCCTCCTGGGTGGCACAGATGTCCCCAAATGGGTCTGTATCTGTGGGACACATTGCCCAGACAGTGCCATGCAAAGGGCTGTGTCTGATCTCCTCTCACACCTTGCAATGGGGAGAAACTGAAAGGGGAAATTTAGATTAGGTATCAGGAAAAGTTTTCCCTGTGAGGGTGGTGAGACACTGGCACAGGTTGCCCAGGGAGGCTGTGGCTGCCCCAAGCCTGGCAGTGTTCAGAGCCAGGTTGGCTAAAGCCTTGAGCAACCCGTTCTGGTGTGAGGTGTCCTTGCCCAGGGCAGGGGGTTGGGACTGGATGATCTCTAAGCTCCATTCCAAACCTTTGACATATTGGACTGGCTGGCTGGCTGGCTGGCTGGCGGGAGGGAGGGAGGGAGGGAGGTAGG
>NW_008652342.1:0-26640 GCF_000695815.1 Acanthisitta chloris
GGGGAATTGCAGCATTCCCAGACTTGGAATTTAGCAACAACCTCTTAAGCCTTTTACCTGTCATGACAAAATATGGAAAAAATAATTCAATATCCTCATAGATAGTAAAAAAGCAGAAATGCATTTTCTCCTTGGAAAAAATAATGAACCTAGTCAGGGGGTTGTGCACTTGTCTGATCAAAATGCATGTCAGTTTAGACAAGAAGAAAAGCCTTTAGTTGAAAATACAAACAGAAGTTTTATAGTGACAAATATTTTGTAGCTACATGTACAGGCAATAGTGAAAATATTTTAAATAGAACTTCTAGGAATACAAACGCAAGTACAATTTGGTTTTCTTTTATTTAAGGCATTTTATTCACTTCTAATAAATCTAATAAAATATGCATTGTTTTAATGAGTGACAGAACATTCACATGACAGGTGAAAAACTTTGAGCATTCAAACTATGTTCACTGAGAAACAGGATATGAAATAAAGTAATTGTTAAATATGTGCACTGATTTTGCAATAAAATTCTATGGAGACTAGTAAAGGAATAGGAATCCATTTGCGGAATCCATTTCCTTCATACATAAAATTACTTTAAACTTTAAAAATCCCAAATATTTGTGTAATTTAACAAAGTAAAAATTAAAGCACTTAATAGGATATCCTGTATATATGCCCATGGCAACAGAAAACAGTGTTGTTTCAAACGAAATCCCCCATTTAGAGATATCAATCTGTAAGAATTACATTGCTAATGCACAAGCATGACCTCCTCCTGATCTCTTCATTCGAAGTGCAAACGCAAAAGGAATAATTTCAAAAATATGCAAAAGAAAAAAATACTCCCAAGTTTACTTGTTCTGAATTGCAAGAGGCAGAAAACAATAACCTTTAAACATGGATGACCTACAGATATCTCTGAACTGAAGTCTGATGACTTATAAGGATGCTATAAATTCAGAGCTTTGTTCAATGTATTTCCTAAAGGTAAAAATGAACAAGCAAATAAATGAATCCCAAATTAATGCTGAATAATGTATACTTTTGTTCTATTCTTGGGGCTTTTTTTCCTAACAAAACAATGACATTTCCTAGGTCATGGCATTGAAATACTCCATATTTGCACAATCCAACTAATTATATTCAAAAGGAGAATAGTACATGCAGATCTGAAGAGACATGCCCGTCTACAAAACAAAAAAAAGCAACCCAAGAAACAGTAGTCAAGTTGCTTAGCATAGAGAAACATTAATTCTTGCACATACACACTCAAAATCATACACCACTTGTCTCAGGATTCTGTGTTTTAGATATAATGGCTATTGGTAGGGAACATTTATCAGAGGAAAACTTTTAGGATGAGTGTTTAATCAAAGACTCCATGGCAAACACTGAGAAAGAGATAAGAAGCTCATTAGTGGGTAATCACCTTTAGCAACCTTCTGCAGAATTCTGTGTTGGATAATCGCATTAGGCAAAATTAGGAGAGATTCATTAGAATGCAATCATAAAGGTCTCTGTATCAAATGTAAAGTTAGATGTTTATGATTTCAAACATAGACTCATAGAGGAACTATTGAAAATAATGTGTTTAAGGTTTTTTATTGAACATAGACCAAAAATACCTTAACAGCAATTTAGTGCATTAAGTCTTTAAGCCATGCTGTTAAGACTTAAATCAAGAATCTGTCACATTCTTAGGTTGTTTCAGTAATTCAATACCCACCAGTATTATGTACCTTGGGTTATTTTTATTCTTTATTCATCAAGCTTTTACCCCTTAAACTCTTCACTGCTATTGATTAGAGAACTGTCATCTCCAAAAAATGTTTTCTTTCTGCATGAGTTTCTGCAGTAAATCAAGTCATTTCTTCATCCTCTTTCATATACACTGAAAAGTTTAAGTTCCTTCAGTTTCTAGGCAAAATGACAATTTTGAAACCTATCAGAACTTGCTTTCTGAATTCTTTTTCTAAATCCTTTCCAATTTATTAATGCTATTTTGCCTTCAAGAGTGACACTGTTCAAACTATGACATCTCTAATCATGAGTAAAAAGAACTATGTTTTTTCATATTCTTATGTAATCATCTTCTGCTTACACATTAGTTATATTTAACCACAGGGCTACTTTGGGAGTTTATCATTCCAGTTCAAATCTACACTGTGTATTTCAATACCTTGGAACAAAACCAAAATATATCCAAAGTTCTATTGAAAAATGTTGTATCAAAAGAAAGCCTGTGTAGCACTGTGACTGTGATGACTGACTGGCAAGGGGAAGAATCAGATTCAAATTTCTCATACTCCTCATTTAAGAATACAACTTTTTTATGCAAATTCATTTCAAAATTGGCAGATCAAGAATTTGAACAATGGTCTGCAGTGAAGACCATTAGACTTCTACTTTGTTACAAATGTAGACTTTTTGCAAGTTAACATGTTCTCATCAAATATTTTGTATTATCATTTCCAGAAAAAAAAATTTGAATTTATGCCTTGATTGGGTATCTCCTTCATTATTAGCTAGCATTTTTTTCTGGGAAGTAGGAGGGGAAGATTCCAAAGTTATAAATAATTTTACTGGAAAATAGCGGTATTAAAAATAACTTTGCAGTTTCTTCAAAATCATGGATAAACATATCAAATAGCTCTAAGCAAGAATAGAAAATGGTAGAAGGGTATTTCCAATTATGCACTTTTCCCACATATAACTACTTTTCTTTTTGTGGTACTGGTTAACCATGTTTTAATCAAACTGAATATTTTAATTTTAAATTTATGACAATGCGAATTTCAGTTAGAATGTTTCTATAGCCTTTACAGGAGTGCATCTATGTTTTTAGACAAATACAAATGTTACATTCTGTAAAATTAACCTGCCAATATAGAAACTGATCTCAAGCTTGCCTGACATAAAAGTTTCATCAAAATACTATCTTTGTTGTATTTGGTTCTGTATAGTAGCAATAATATCTCCATTTATCAGCATAGCTCCTTCGATTACTCTGCAAACATTATTTCTCTCTAATATCTCTAACAGTCTCAGAAGATAAGATGTATCCATAAAACGGAATTCCCTACTACTCCTATATTTCTAATATGAGCAAGGGAAAAGGGTTTGACCTATAATAATTTGTTAGAACACAAAGGATACCCTATATAGAAATCTTAAGTTATCAAGCCTGACTGACAATGAGGCAAGACCCTGTAGTTCAGTTGTTTTGGCAGTTTCAAGTTTCAATTTGCTCAACATTCAAGCTACTACTAGACCAAAAGCCAGTCCTTAGGAAGCACTAATAGATCCCAAATCTGCATTCCCATAGTTGTAAATATGTTGTATGCAGACATATATTCTACTTATATATTCTACTCCTAGGTTTCTAGTTCTTATTTACATTACATTTTTAAATAAATGTGAAATATAATTTTAAAAGAATATTGACCTAAAAATTAGTAGGTATATATATGCTGAGATATATCATATATGTGAACAAGAGATCAAAATATTCAAAAAGAACATTACTGTAGCATTTCTCTTACCTCTACAGATAGGAACAGGGAAGTCCCATGATGCTGTAGTCACAGAGTTAGCTATGCAAGTAAGCTGGGGGTGTCCATCCAAAATATATCCAGTTACACAGCTGTATCGGATTTTGTCACCAACGTCAAATCTTGTACCATACAAGATACCCTTTGGTGGAACTCCTGGATTGCCACAGGAACTACTCTGTAATTCTGGAGAAGACATACATTTATCACTTACAATGTGGGTTTTTTTTAAATCAATACTTCATTTTGCTCAAGAATATAGAACACATAAATTATGAGAAGTTCAGACAGACAGTGTGCTTTTGTGGATATTATACAATTCTTAACAGTGAAAATCCATTACTGACTCAGTCTATTAAATATCTGCTTATATACCCAGGTATTCAAAGGTAGATGAAAATGAGCATGAGGTTTTCCTTAAGCTCCAGCTATAGATATAGTCTTCTTTTCTTGCTAAATTGCCAGCAAAGAAGTCATTACATAGGAACAAGAAACAAAGGAACTTGATGTTTTTCTGACTTTCAAGTTATACAAATGCAAAACAATAAACAAAACTGTAATACAGACATGAAAGAACATCAGATTCAAATTGAACAACATTCAGAAGTAAAAATAAAAGTCATCAAGACAAGAAAATTTTAACAAGCACAAGCCTGAGCATGATCAGGAAGCTGTTGAATGATTTAGTAGAATTTAGATAAGGAAAACGTGCTGAGACACTGTAGGTAACATTTCTGAGCAAAGGATTAGTTAATTTAATTGTGTGAAAAACTATAGATCTGGTTACTTCTACTCTAATGCAGAGCTCTAAACCATTGAGAATCCAAAATGGTTGATGGATACTGTTATTCTGATTGAGTGTATTAATTAGAGTTCAGTTTTACTAGTTAGTACTCACACTCCAACTGTGTATCCTTTTGACTGGTGTTTCAGCATCACAAATGGCTTTATTACAACATTGTCCATCATTTACTTCTGAAGTCTTTAGTTAAAGGATATTAAAAGATCTCTTCAAAGCTTGTACTAAGTATCCTTACCAGCCTAATGCTAATAGGGAAGTGGCAAATCAGGTAAACATGTATTTGGATTAATAGCAGATTTCCCTAATCTACAAAGTAAGGAAAACGATGGAAGAATAGAAGGGTATATATGCCGTCTTAATTTCTTTTCTTGAGTTCCATGTGACTAAATTATTCTTCCGCATCTCTGATGTGCTCATGGGTGTGCACACACAGGCACACACACATATATGTGTTAATATATTTAAATCTCAAAACTGTTATAGTAGGTTTCAATTAAAGAAAAAATGTATAAATGCTTATCAAACCAAGCAGTATGGATCATGAGATTCATTACATTCTCAAACTTCCATGCCAAGGACTACCAAAAACTAGGATATATTATTATATTTCTGATACCAGCGATGAAACAGAACTATGTAACAGTTATTAAAAGGCAGAATCCACTACTGTCATAAATATATGCTCTATAACTTCATACATATATATAATATATAAAATATATGCTAGCAATGTGTTCATCTGCAAGACTTGATGTACCAATCATGTTTTGATGTGAATATATTAAATATGCATATTAGTTGCTGATGTTGCTGCTATTTCTTGCTCTCTCTTACATAATAGTCTGTGGTTCTGGATTTGACTTTCATTGCCTTGCACAATGACACAGCACAGAAGTAAGAAGGTAGTCCATCTCATCTTGATCACTTCAAAGTCCACCTAAAGAGCAGATATTCTTACCACTGCTTTATCAAAATGTTCTGTGCTGAAACAACACTGCCCTGTCCCCAAATCTGTTTGCAAGCTTTACAAAGAAGCAATGTTGCAGCTACTCCTGCATATCTGTGCAAACGGATTTCTCTTAAATCCTCTAAAGGTTTTCGGGGCCATTGAATTTATTATTTACCATCATAGCATGTCAAAATGGAGGTAAGAATATCATCCTGTGGATTTTGGTTATCATATGAATCATATATTAACTTGAGAACTCTGCTGTACACAGTGTTTTCATTTTCCACTTCCCCATGAAGATGAAGTCTTTCAGACGCCTCTATCTCTGAGGGCTTTGTAAAAAGGTCACAAAAGATTCCCTTTCCTTTGGAATAAAAAAAATATAAAGATTAGTGATGCCTTTAACTGTCACTGCCTAAAATTGCTTCCTTTACTGTTACTGCTGTCTCACCAAGAATTACCCACAGAAGGTAGTTTATTCTTATGACATTATATTGTATTTTAAAGTACTAATTAAAAATTACCCTCCTTCTAAAATAAAACTAATTTTCCAGTTGCAATACTCTATGACTCATCTAAAAAGAATACTTGGCATTTTTCATTAACTTTTTAACATTATGAACGTGACTAGGGAGCATGTTACTACTTCTACCCCCTTCAAGCCATTTTGTTCCTGGTTCTAGATAATAATGTAGAAAATAAAGGGTACCATTTTAAATATGTATTAGTTTATTCTGTGAGTATTTTCAGTTTGAATATATACAAGTGCATTACTGGGGGGATGGGAGGTAATTCACCAAGTAACTGCATGTGTCTTCTTTGATAGGTAGTATCTATTTTCAAACTGAATGTGACACTGTACTACCAACTCCCTGCCATTTAAAGCTACGGGTTGTTACTCTGAGATTGTCATCTGTCAGCGAACACAGGAATTGCCAAACTAGACTGTAATTTTTATTCAGCTCTGCACAGATTCTTGACTTCAGTGGCATTTTGATAATCACTAGTGATATGAAGGGTGGAAAAGTATTTCCTTTTAAATTTGCCACATTGTAATATGATTGAACTTCTCCCTGTTCGTGTACTCTGAAAATAAGCATAATTGAATTTTTTACACCATCCTACTTTTTGTGTTTTTATTGTGTATTATTTCTCATCTCCTTTTTAAAGAAACCTGTCCCAATTGTTTCAATCTCTCTTCAAGCAGGAATTTTCTTTGTCCTAGATTTCATTTTGTAAACAAGGTATGTATGAACCTATTTGTCTTCTTTTTTTTACATAATGATAAAACACCAAGATTAAAATATCCTTCAATGCTGTTCAATATGTTACTATTGCATTAATTCTTATTAACGTTGATGGAAATTCTGTTCAAAACCTGTGGCTATAATATGTCTCAGAATTCTGCTCAGTAGTAATGGACACACTCCTTTAAAGAGTCTATTTAGCAAAAATTCAGACACTTATAAATAATAATTAATAAGCTATTCAAATTAAATCACATTAAATATCATTTATGTCCGACAATTCTTTCAAAAACAAGGCTGCTCCTTGTCAGCAATCACTCAAGGGGAAACAAATCATAAGCAGATATGGAAATTTCAAGTTTACTTCCTTTTATTCAGATTTTAGGTTAGGATTTTTTTTCTAATGATATTTATGAAATCAAGAGTAGCACCTGTCCTCCCTAAACTGTTTAAGCAGGAAATTTGTAATTCAATGTTCAAATATCCAGAACAAGTATTTGCAAATGTTCCAGTAGAAAATGCATTTGTCATATCATGGCATTGCGTTGAGTTCAGTGGAAAGTATATGTATTTTCTCTGCTGAAGACTAATGTTTTTCATATGCTAAATATGATCACAGAAATTTAGTAACAAATAAATTTGCCTTTTTGTAAAGGGTTGATCCATGTATTTTCACAGGTTTTGTTCACAGCTATTACAAATCATTGTGATCCCATTTTTCCTGACCTAAAGTGAGAAATACTGTCAATACATACATCTTCATGAGTACTCACTCATTGAAAAACCTATGTAATATTCCAATAGAAGCTAATATTTATTTCACTTAGTACTTTTGAAATTAAATACTCCTGGTATCCCTATGCTCTCAGTTTGGATATCTCCCTGTATTACTGCATGTGCCCAGTCCTAGACTGTTTGTTCACTCGTCTACTATTCTAAACAGTAGTTCTTCTGCCATGTAAACCTCAATATGGTCCAGGGAATACGCCATTCTAGGGACCACTCCAGCTGTCATTTGGGACAGGACCTGGTGTAACTGGAGATACAAGAACATGTCTGTATACAGATATTCCTTGGAAAAGGGACACATATGTACTTTAACAAGGGAGAATGCTTTGGTATTGAAGACTCGTCTGATTTCAGAAGTGCTGCATGTAGTATATGTGTGCCTATAGAGAGGGCTAGACATTCCCAGGGTCCCAAATACTAGGACAGATGCATTTATAACAATATGAAGTAGCCTGAAATTCAGTTGTCCAAAATTCACCTGTATTGAATCTTATAATGGTTTATTTTAGTTGTACATAGTTTCCCAGAGGTTTTGTAAACTCATAAAGTAACTTGGATGCATAGTTTCTATCTCATAATATTTTGTCTTTTTTTCCTCAAAACATATATTTTGCTTGCTTTCTGTTTTGTCCTTCTTCACATTGCTCTGAATGTATGACCAAACATGGTCTAAATTTAAATCTAAAAGGAACTAGAATTAACTGATGAGTATAGAAATAGTTTTCCTGTACACATATTGACATATATGCAAGCATACCTGTTCCACATGAGTTTATATAGTGAAGGAAACCTCAGGTAAAAAATAGAGTAGGCAAGATCAGTGCAGTGAAGGAAAAAAAAAAGAAAAACTTAGTGTATAAGTGTTGGTTTAACTGCACGAATATGTCGGGTTCAGAGAGCAAAGAAAGACACATTGCAAATGAATGCTTTGAAAGATCATCATGCAGTACAGATATATTAAAACAGATATTAAATTTTAAAACTCCCTATCCCAAAATCCAGGTCTTTCTTTTGTAGGAGTTCAACAACAAAAGTGGCTACCCCTTGATTCCAACAAATCTCTCATCTCAAGATACAAGTGCACAATGAACAGTCATTATTCTGAAAGTCACATCTATTTACAGCAGTGATAGAAACAGTTTGTCTAACAACCAAAATTTCTCTTTAGCTCTTATTTTCATTTCTACATTTTATGTGGATCAGTCAGAACAAACTGTCGGATTCCAGTGCCTATCTATAAATACACAAGTAAGAGGAAGTGTGAGAAGATTTGTTGCTTTTTTTTTTCCTAAAGGAAAACAAGGTAAAGCATGTTTGTTTTTTTTCTTTTCCTGTTCTTCATTGCTCTTCCTTGATAAATAGCTTTGTAATAGCAACCTCACTGAGGGTCTCTACTGTTCACTACAGATAATACAGTTAATTACATTGCAATTTCTTACCTGCTTTTAATGAATGCTATAATTTTGCTTTTTTCTTCCTTTTGGAATGATTTTCGTGTCAAAAAAATGACAAGGAACTCGATTATCTTTTAAGACTGTGTCCTGAGGGAACTTTAAATGTAGATTTTCATACTGAGTTTGATTTTGATTCCAAGTACACTGAAACAATGACTGGATTTGTCTTCTTTGTCAGTAACACAAGAATGTTTCTATTTACAACATTAAAGTCATATGTTATTTTTAATAGGAACAAACTTGTTTCAGCATTAAGTAAATTAGAACTGCATTAATCTAATTCTTCTACAAGTAAGGGAACAGACGGAAGAAGAAAAGAAACCTCCAAGATATATGAAGGAAACAATTGATAACTGTAGTACTGTAGTGACATTGATACAGTGAACATAACAAATGCAATACAAGAAATGGTCCAGGATTTGCAATACATTCCCTTCAAATGTAATATACTGTTCAGAGTATCTATTTAAATCAGCTGCAAACTCAGAATAGCACTAGAGAGCTGAAGGACCATGCAAAAAGACAATGGCAGTCACTATACCATAGGACAGCATAATGGAGAAACAAGTAGATGACTATATGCTTCAGCAGATATGGTTAAATCTGACATTTCCCTATTAGACATTTCAAATGTGTAACCTGGAAGGAATGACAAACAGGTAAAGACTAAATAGTTAAGTAAGCTGTACAACTAACAGCACCAGTCATGCTTATTGGCTTTTACAAAATTCCACTTGACTTTGCTTAGAATTTTTCTGCAGTAAATTAGTGTAAAGCTGCTGAGGGCACCAGTTAAACCCTGAGTACAGCTGGAAGGTAAATGTGCAGGGACTGAGAACGAGCACTGGAGAATACATGAAGTTTTGGCATGAGTGTAGAGTTGCAAGAGTCACAGAGGCTGTGCCAGTTACACTGTTCTGAAAGTATTCACCCAAATCAGTATAGTTGGAAGCCTGAGGTACTGTATCTGCCACAAGTGATGGTTGTTCAGCTTCCCAGGTGGGTGAAGCCCAGACAGATGCACCCCTCCTGCCATGCCAAGGCTGTGTAGATATGCCTATGTATGTGTCATAACAGGAGTGTTCTACTTAGACTTTAGTGATTCTGAGCACTCTGTTGACATGGCTGTATTCTGGAGGCAGCTGGCAATAGGCTGTTGTTGACTGAGCAAAGATTATTTCACAGCCCAGGACAATCTAAAATAAAGCATAATCTTAAAACATATACCTTAACTATATTCCTTCTGCAATATGTACTTCTTACTATGCTTTCAGAGATATATAAAAGAATGTCATCCTCAATTTCTGACCCGTTATGGCAACAACTATCTCACAGTATTAATTTTCATTCCACTTTTACCTCAATGCCTCATCTCATTTTACCTTATGCTATGTAATTTATAAATGTTTCATTGCTACTCTGTCTGCCCTTACCTGGAGAATTTACAGTAACCAAAGCTAACTGAATGTAGGGGAAGTCATTTAGCCACTGAAGGATGATGTCATAGCACAAACATGTTGTGTGGTATCATATAGACAGTATCTCCACACAAATTTGACAGACAAAAATAGCTATATACACCCACTAATTGTCACTAATTTTGTGTATTTTTTGTACTAACATATCTAGTTTCCTAATGAAATTAGAAATACATTTTACTAGATGTAACAGAAACATTAGGAAGATGTATAGTTTTTATATTCAAGATGACAGAAATACTGAAAGTAGAAAATAAAACATTTCATGAAAAAGTACTGGGACTTCTAAAGGAGACAGAAATGTAAGAGAGAAATGTCAGAGAGCATTGATAGACATTGCCAATTAGTGACTCGACTCTTAAACTGTTATAATCTGAAAGAATTTTGATTCAAATTATTATAAACTGGAGACTGTCTAATCTTAAAAAGACTGTAACATCTCTTCCAGCCTCCTGTTGTAAAGGTCATCTGAACTGACCAGCATGTAGTCTGAGGATAAATACACATGGCTAATTAATCATGCTTTGTGTCTGACTTATTAACCAAGGTTTCCCTGCTACAGGCTTTCTTCACAAGTTGTGTCTTAACACTGAAGGCAGAGAACTTGTGACTTAACATTCAAGGCAGAGAACTTTTGGTATGCTGAACTTTTCAACTTGATTTAAAAAAAAAGAGTGAAAGCTATTTCTGCTACAGTGTATCACTCAAGGCTTAAAATTGGAATTTCAAGCATAAGATGTAGATATGGGAAGTGTCATGGACATATCATTAGACAGTGGCATAAAAGGGCGCAAAGAAAAAGTTTTCTCATGAAAGGGACTTTGACACAAGAGAACTGGGCACTAGGTGGCACCTGAAACATTCAGAGCGTTGCCAAACATTATATGACTTGGCAGAGTAACAATCATTTCCTTCTATCTCAGAGGTCACATAAAATTTTCAAATTTTTGTATATGGTACATATGCTTGATATATATAAAAATTATGTTTAGAATTACTATTAGGAGACACTGTAGTGCCCTGTTAGAAGTACAAACATTTGATGCCATTGAATCACTTCATTGACTACCTGCTTCTTTTACTCAAAGGACATGCTGTCTCTTACAGTGAAATTTCATTCTGGCTTCCACCATTACTGCTGTCACAGCTTGTAACCACATTGTTCACAGAAGACATGCTAACAAAGTTAGAGTTATTTTCCTGTAATTATTTTCTAAATGTTTCTGGTTTAGTCATTTTGAGAATAGAAAGATGGGCCATAATTCTGTAATTTAGTTTTCATTTAGGAAGTTTTATGATATAGAATTTTCCTACGGTTTAGAATTTTCCTTTAGAAGTTTGAATCATTATTGTCTCCAAAATCATTATTGCAGTTGTTTTTCCAGTCCAGCATTTCCTGATTGAATTAATGCCCTTACTATATTTGATGGCAAAGGGTCATCATCAGCCTTCTGTCATGAGAACATTCTGAGGTCTCCTTTATAGTCTGTAGTGCATCTCAAGTGGTAGGTTGAGATAGGTAGGTAGAATACATGGTGGCTGGACAGGGCCTTTGTTTAGTCAATACTTCTAGTATTTTATCTCTTAATTTACTTTTCTAAATGTTATCTTTTCAATAAAGCATCTTCTTTAGAAAATACAAACCCTTTATCCTTTTATATATCTCAAAACATCAGGTGAAACTTAAAATCCTTACTCCAAGCTTCCATTTAAAGTATTTTTGTGAGTTATTCATGGTGCACTAGCAAATCTTTCAGACTATGTATGGCTATGATAGTGTTTATTCAGACAGACTTGATTTATTACTTTATGTCTGTCATTAATATGTATTCATACTCAAGAGTGTAAACTTGTAGTAATGCAGAGAAACTGTGAAGTAAAAATATTTCATTCTAAAATACATCTTACTGTGAATCAAAAATATTTTTATCAAGATATTGAAATAAATCTCCTCTCTACATCTGCATTTAAGTGTAATCCCTTTTTTTACACTAAACTGTGCTCGAAGATCCTGCACTCAGAATACAGCTGAAAACACTGATGATACATCAAGCAAGAGAAAGTTTATGATTAAAAGTATACAACTGATAGCAGCAGACCTCTTTTATTTTGCTTATTTTCCCCCATGTTTATGACATGACTCAGAAATACATAAAAATGCAGACTTGGCAAAATAAAATATTATTCTTGGAGTAATGTTTCTAAGCACAATCATACATTCAAGGTCTGAAGCAGATGGGCTACCTAATAAACCCTTTTTGCTAGAAACTGTCTCTCTGGTTGATGTTCATCTCAGGTATAATATGAATTTTTCATTAAAAATGTCCAGATGTGAGAACGTTTAAAAATACTAGGTCAAGGATATATGCATGATTCTGCTTTTAAGGGTACTTACTCTGATAATTTCACAGTGCTGAAATGCATTATGGCCTATTGACTCCACTTCATAAGGTGAAATAATAGAACATTACTGATCTTGTCCAAATTAGTTATATGATGATTCATTAACCAGGAAAGACAGTATAATCAAAGTAATGGATAGCAATGTGAATAAACAAACATCTGCCACAGGCCATTCATACAGACCAAGCACAAAACCTTTGAATAACTTATATTCCATAAAAATCTTGGTCTATAAATCAGAGCTGAGCTGTATACCCACAATACTGTACTTCCCCATGGGAGAAAAAGTACATTCTACTGCAAATACAAAAAATTCAAGTTTGCTTTCCCCACCTACACCAACTTTTCACTTTTAGTAGCAATTTCCATATGTACTTCACTTGAGAAGCAGATATCTGTAATTGTTATTTTATTTCAGTATTATTTTATCATTTTCCTATTGCAGGAATTAGCATAGAATGGTTTGGTTGGAACAGACCTCAAAGATCATCTAGTTCCACCCTCCCTGCCATGGGCAGGGACACCTCCCACTAGATCAGGTCCCTCAAAGCCCCATCCAACCAGGTCTTGAACACTGTCAGGGATGGGGCATCCACAAATTCTCTGGGCAACCTCTTGCAGTACCCCATCAGCCTCACAATAAAGAATTTTTCCTTATGTTGGTATTCAGCATTCTATTATCACCTTTGTTGCAGGAACTTGTGCAGTTCTTAGGTCTCTTGAGTCTCATACATTCTGCACTTTGCTTTATGCTGGAGGCAAGTTCCCTGGCACATTTGGAAAAAGATTTTCAGAATTCTGAAGCATGGAAGAATGAAAGTAGTGTCTGATGAAACACATGATTTTGTTATGCTAAAGAAAGCAAGAGCTTTCAAGTTGATTTATGTACCAACATTCTACTGTAAGCCAGTATCACTTGGCATAGGGTCACTGTTTTATATAAGCTATTCTTTGTGGAGCTTGAGGAAAAGTGGTTAAGTACAATTTTATTTCTTTTCAATAGTGAGAAAGTAAATAGCATAGCATTGTGCATGATTCGGTGCACTACTGACTCTAGACTATTATGGGTATCACTTTTCTTTTTGTCACCCAGAAGTTTTAATATCAGAAAGTGCTATTTGTAATTTCCACACTGAGTCTTGCAGGAGCAGAGCTCAAACAAGTTCTTTTGTTATTTCTGCTTTAAAATAACTGTTTTGAGGCATAAGTAGTAAAAGGCATTTTATCTTATTTTATAGACATAATGATTGAGAGCATCTGCTGAGTAATTCAAGTGACATAGACATATTGACTTTCTTTTTTCAAAATCTCCTTTTTTAACTAATGTAAGCTTGAACTAATACGGTCAGCCTTCATGTTGACAGCCAGAATAACAGCTGTTTTTATCTCCCATCCCTTCAGGTTACCTGCTGTGGGTCATTCTTCTCATGACTAATTTGTTATTGAAATAAGTAGAAATAGTAATAAATTTGAGGGGAGAGGAAGGTTTATCATGAAAATATCTCAAGATTTGAATTAACTTCTCATTAAACATCTGTGTAGGCCACTTTCTCTGGCTATCTCTACGTGACAGGTTAATACTGAAACAGCTGTGACAGTCATGTCTCTGAACTTACTGGTATTTCTATATTGAGAAATTACTTGAACAGCACCCTGTCAGTTTCTGCTTTTAAATACTTTCTATATTCTCTGCTTTTATTGAGAAAAAGAAAAATGTTCTAGGAAAAGCCTGCTGCAGTCCCGCACAAATCACTGTTTGACAGAGCTTATGAAGTGTTCGTTGTGGTGCTAACTCACTGAAAGATCATATATCTTACAGAGATCTTTGCAAAACTTCTTTAAAGAGTGACAGATTGGTATGTTAGAAGAACTAAACAGCGTCAAAGAAATATATGTTCTACAAGTAGGCTGTTAACACAGTGTGAAATGGTAGGGAATACGCAGAAATCTATCCCCTGCTCTATATCTGACATGTTCAATCATGATACAGAATTCTGCTTTAATGTATAAGGAGAAAAAAAAGACAGACAAAATATCCTGTTTTCAGGTTAGTTTTCTATTTTTTTTAGGCAAACACTAATGAACTGATGAACATTTCAGGTTTTTCCTCCTTTTTCCCTTGCAAAATAAAAGGGAAGAAAAATGAGGAGAAAAATTAATTTTCTACTTTGTTTCTCAACAAGTTTAGAAAGCTGTGTTTTCACTCAGGAAAAAACTCTATTTTCACTAGACACATTTGTAACAATTGAAGCACTTTTGCAATTAATGTTGACTTGGTTATCAGATGTTTCTGTATTAATGTAAATAGAAGGCTATAAGGAAAATAAAAAAGATGGAGTCATGAGCAAGGAAACTTATGGTTGTCCAGATTTCTTACTTTGGGTCTCAGCACCCTGAATGCTCAACCCAATATTCTGTTGTGACAAGTTTGGCCATGAACTTTCTGGATGTTAGTGATGGCTTAGGATAGCATCTGGAAATCCTGAAAAACTTTTATTCTTTAGCAATTATACTTAGCCAAATATCTGGTAACAGACACAGGACACTATGTAGAACCTAACTACAGTTTTAATTTTTGTAGAATCCACCTTATTTCAAGAAAAATCAAACAAGTCTTCATTATGACATTTTTTTTTCCTCGACATATATGTTACAATAATAAAATTGAGTTCTTAATTCTTATTGCAAAAGATTAGTGTGTTTATATAAGCTGAAACTTTTGACTATACTTTTGTGGCTCTTTTTTCTTGAGCAGTGTATTCTATTTTAAATCTCTCAGTTATTTAAATCATGTAATGCTCTGTCTTCTCTTATATCAGCAACTTTTGCACAAGGATACTGGGATGTTCTGGGACATTAAAAAAATGTATAATCTCTTAACTGCAATAAGTATGTGTATTTTTGCTTTCTTATGTTATTTTTAAAAGAGTTTAAGTATAAAGTCTACAGTTATGGTAGTTGACTACTGTAAAAAAGGTAACAAAACCTAAATTAATTAGATCTACAAACTGGAGATAAATTGTAGACTGGCATGTCAAATTTGTATTGTGATCCCTCATTCACAGTTTTAAAAAGCACTTTTTAATACAGTTGAGAAAGCTTCAGTGCTAAATATTGTATTTTAGTTCTGTAACATATCAAAAATTAGATTGAGAGCAGAGAACAAAAATCATCTTTTTATATTTTTTAATTTGCTTTGTGGAATAAGAGGTATATGGAAACAAATAATGATTTAATAAAAACAGAAGTTACAGTTCTCCTTATCAGTTGTTTCATGGCATTGGTACATGCTGATATAAGTAACACCTTCTCCTCCAAAATTACAATTTATGGGTTACTTAGTTATTAAGACCTTTAAGTTATTTACTTGTGTTTGAACAAGAGCTTAGCTAAGTGAGTAGATGTCAACCTCCAGATGCATAAGGACTTACTGTTCCTGATGATGAAGATTATTATGACTGAATAAAGAAATAAAACTCATTGTCTATATTTCTATGCATGTGCTTACTGGGATTCTATTTAGATACCTACTATAACATTAAGAGAAAATATGTCACACATTGTTTCTGGAAATAGGTCAAATGCACTTTTGGTTATGGTACACCAAACTTGTATAATCATTTGCCTTGGAAAAGTATATTCATTTCTCTGCACTGCTTTCTACTTCAGTCTTTACTGAGATCAGTCTGGTCATGGTGGTAAAAATGGAAAACAATCCCCAGAACACCTCGAGAGTTTGACTGCATCATCAACTATTCTGCTTGCTCTTCAAAAGTCAGTGCTGTTTTCAGCACTGCAGTTCTCTGGCTCACAGCCAAAACTCAAATTCCAAGTGTCAGCAGTGCCCAGAAATGCCAGTTATTGTTTATAACTACAAATATTTTCAATTTGTACATGTCAGAGTATCAAATGACACTGGAGTGGCCTCTTTTACCTCAGCAATGGATTAAAGGACAATTTTTTTACAAGAGGTTAGAAATGAATGTCAAGGCAACCATGAATACATATCAATCCACATATTGAATTTTAGAAATCAAACTACATCACCTCAACTCCTCGTAAAATCCTGTCCTACATAACCCCTCATTTTTGATTGATAATGGATCCATTCTAAAAATTTTAGTCCTGGCTAATCCTGGATTTGTTTGAAAGAACATTTCATAGTCTTTGCTTGACAACATAATGAATATATTTTTCATACATAAATTCATTAAATCATGGGATCCTGACTGCTTCCAGTTTAAGAAATAATGTTTTAATTTAAACATCTCCCTATCCTTAAGAACCAGAATATGATACATAGCATGTGGAGTAGGTACAAGACATGCATCACAACATAAGCTTTCTTTTTGAACATTAACCAGCTAGCAATTTTTCCGACAAGCTATCACCTATAAAAAGAACAATACAAAAAACAAATCTAATTCATGAAGCAAATCCGTATGTCCATATGTTCATATCAGCTCTTTCTGATATTATTCTTTTAGTTATCTATTTTCTGCTGTGAAAAACCACACTAGCTTCAGGTCATTTTAGATATCAAATTATCTGAGTCAACAGTTTCTAAGATATACAGGAGAGGACGGTGACACAATTACGGGAATGTCTAGAGGGCTCACAGAGTGGATTTTCTCTAAAAGGCTTTTCATATTTTAATTTCTCAAGGATGATGCTGCCTATTTAGTGGCTGGTTAAGATCTGTAGTGATAATCATATTGTGAGTAGATGACAGATATTACCCACTTGCCTTTGAAACTGTGCTATCCAGTCTAATGATTTTATAGACAGAAACCAGCATTAATGGAGAAAAAGTAAAATTTTCAAGTAGAATAGAATTATGAAAGCAGAAATAATTTCTAAGTTACATGAAACATGCAGAAGTTGTGATTGACAGGGAAAAAAAATTTTTTTAAATTCCGTCAAAAGAAAGTTATTACTCCTTTCCTCCTCATTGTACTAATCATCTTCCAGTTTCTGTAAGACACAAGAATGAGTATCTGCAACTGCATCCTCCTTTACTCCAGAAGGAAATGTGTTTTCCACTTGGTGTCAGCAGCAGAATCCTTGGAACCAGAGGAGTGACAGGCCCCTCATCACACTTCCAGTGTTTGGTCTAACTCATCTTGGGGAAGCAGTGAGAAGCCTTTATCATTAAAGTATAAAAGTTTTCTTCGAATGGTTTGAAAAGGTACAGTCCTTTCTGGTAACTGGCCTTTTCATAACCACAGTCTCTGAGAGGTTAAAGTGTTTCACTGTTGCCTAGACAGTCTCACTAAGCTTGAGCACTCTACAGCTTTTATGTATGACAGTTATAATTAGACAAAGTAATAAACAAAAGGCACAAAATTTACCTTGTCAAATTTTCAAGCTCAACTCTAAAAGTATATAAAAATTGTAAAACATTATAACGTTTCTAGATAAGAAAATAAACTTCCACACAGAAATTAAAATTTGGAAAATGGGAAAAGTTCACTTTAAATGCAAAGTTTAACATTATAAACAACAGAAAATATGAGACACTTGTATTAAATACATCTAAATAATGTTAAGTAATCCACTCTGCAATATTTCAAAGGAAAGCTATTCCTCAAGCTAAATTTTAAATATAGATACACAAATAACCTGAACATTTTTTTTATTCTTTTTTAAATCACCTGCAAAGGTAGTTCTGATGAAATTTTCCATGAAGTTATGATGAAAACATGGCACACCATGGCAAGTAAATTCAATTAGTGATTTAAATATATCATGTGCATGAAATTAAAATCAAACTATTTTCAGATGATTTTAATTTGAAGAATGATTATCTGGTGAAATTAATTAGATTTTAGTATGTTAAAAGTGCTTTGGTATTTGTATTGATAATTACATCACCCTGGAATTCAGAGTTACTTTTCACTCAATTCAGAGTTTCCTTGGGGTTTAATCTATCTCTGTATTTTGGCTTTCAATGGTCTTGTTCTCAAAACCTACTGCTTTGTCATTCTGAAAATATCATTCAATTACTCCTTTGAAAACACATTGTATTGTATGGGGCACTACTTATATACTGTTTAGGATAAAGTAATTAACTAATGACTTTTTGTGAAGCTGAACTAGCCCATTTTTTCCAGATTTGTCTGTTTCCAAAATGTTGTAACTCAGTGTAATATCTCGAAAACACTCCTAAAACACAGTATTTAAAATGAAGTACATTACCAGGGCATTATATCTTGGGTTAGGAAATTAGTATCTTTCATTTCAAAATAGGTTAGCAGAATGAATCACTAATACTGTAATTGGCCAGGATATTGGATTTAATGTCGGTATTAGCATGAAGGCATCATGACATTTTTTAAGATTGCCTAGGAATCTGTTTTCCACTTCTGTTTTTCTGATTATAACAATAATTTAGCAACCCCATAATTTAGTGCTAACTCTAAGGAAAGATTACAGCTAAGGAAAACTATTGCAAATGGGTCTTCAATGAGCAATCTTAGGGAATACAGAGATTTTGCATATAAATTGAGACATACAAAAGGCTTGATGTTAGCTCTATCATTATCATCAGGCCACATTATTCATTGCAACTTGCTATCCATCCTGCTACCACAGACATGAAGGCTTCTACAGGCAACAGCAAGAGATTTTGAGGGCACAGAGAATTATTTTCCTTTTTTTAATATAGGGACCATTTCTACTATGAAATGCACATACTTCCATGTTCCAAGCATGTTTAATAAATAGGATGGAAAATAGAATCAGAGCAGAAGAGGAGCCTGGTGCAGGAGCAGTATAACTGAATCTCTGCAGTATGTTACTATGCCTGTCTTTCTATATTCTTTCTTTGATGTTAATTAGTGTTAGTCCTTGTTTTTAATTAGCAGTTCTACTAGACAGAAAGTCCCTAAAGTACTCTCAGAAGCAGGAAAGTAGCTGTCAGGGTCTAGAATCTCTAAATGAAGAACGGAGTGAAGGGAGTGACAATGTCCTCTTTCATGCAAGAAGCAGAGGAAGGATAAGTTGTCTCCATTTGTTGGCACTTTGTGATGTTTTCGTGATAAAAAGTAACTTCGGTCATGGGAGAAATAGCGGAGCCATGATGTCCTAATGTGCAAACTTCTCTTTCTTTTCCCTTTAATTTTCTACAGTGCCAGAGATTTGCAATACTAGTGATCATGCAGATCTTTATATATTTCAAGACATTGCAATATGCTTCATAATATTAATGTTATTCATAATGTTAAATAGCAAAGCAAAGATCTCATCATTGCTGCAGTAAATTTGAAAAAATGTAGATGTATTGATTTCAAACTGGGGGAATTGCTCCAGGGCATAAGTTAAATTAATATCAACAGCATCACTGACTCAGAACATTTTGCATTTATATCAATTTCAGATTAAACCAGATTTTGTCTGTTATATTTTATAGACTAAAAGAAGCTAGAAGCTTAATATCATACTCAGCCATTTCTGAGGTTAGTATATAATTTGCCCTCATCCCATTCATTTAGCTCTTTCTGGTTTTTTCTTTGTTCTTTTTATATGTCTGCCAGAACAGTCATCTCTTGAATGACTTGAGAAATCAGTCTAAGGTTAGAAGTGACATGTCACGAACATCCTAAAACTTGAGTTTTTTAAACCTCAGATCAACAGTTAGATGTATTTTAAGATGCCATCTGGTAGCCTTATACATAACAACACAAATTAAAGGGTTTATTTATTAAACAATTATGGTTCTCTTAACACATTATTCATTTACTAGTAGTGGTTATTTGCATGAAATAAAGATCATTAAGTAGCATTCAACTGAGTTGAGACACTACACCAACAATTATTTGTTCTTTCATGCTTAACGGATATCATGTGAAAATTTACAGACAAACCGAAGTTTCCTAATGACTTAGAAACATATTATTTAACTTAAACTATGAATCAGAAAGCCAAACTACAATATGCCTAAAAATCTCTTTTTTTGTTTGTTTGTTTTCCAGTAAAGGTCCCTTTTCCTAAGCTGGACATGTAGCTGCTCCCTTTTTCCAGGATAAACATGGACTCTTAACTGCTTGAGAACTTTTCCCAAATCATGAAACTAATTCTTAAAAGCCTTATCTCTTAAGACAAATGATACTTTTTCTCATCTCCAAGACTGTGTGCCTTGAAACAATTGCTTTTCTTCAATGCTGCCAAACCATGATAAAAGTTACTTTTCCTTTTTCTTGCCATAATTTTGAAATTATTAAGCAGTTATCTTTGAAATGGCTTTGAGAATAAATACGGTGATGATTTAGGAGTCAAAAAGTTGTCAAATCCTGTGTTGTCTTATCTAAATTTTAAACACCCATCTTCAAGTGTAAAATCTACAAAGCTCTGTTCCATGTCTTAGTTCCGCATATACAATGGAAAAGTGAAGTACCAAGGAGAGATAGTTCCTAGATATGGATATTCATCATGGAAAAATACCGATCTAAGTAGGTAATAAAACTATGCTCAACATGTGGGTTTTATACATTTGTCACCTGTGAGGTCGAGGCTACATATATGTTAGTAAAGAAATAGGTCAGCAACCATTCTCTACCCCTGGCAGCCAAGGTGAAAATCCTTATGTCCTAATATGTTTCCCAAACTATGACAACCTCATCCACACATGGAATCCTGCACATCATGCCAGTGAATTGTATCAGGGAGCTAACTGATACAAACACAAAGAAATGCTAGGGAAAAATATTTTTACAATTAAATAGCAGAGATGATCACCTGCAGGGTCTAGACCCATTCTATAGACTAGTTTACTAGTACATATACGACTGCAGTGATTCAGTCAGTGCTGCATAAATACCTTTCCATCTGCTCAATCAGGATCCTTGTTAATTAAAACCATGGAACTATTCTCACAAAGCTCTAGCTGGGATCACTCTTTTATCTTTAATCCTGATGCAGTCACAAGAGGCAGATATAGTGTGGATGGAGGAAAGGCATTCTCTGAGAGAGGGCTCTATGTAGAAGGCTCTGGGAATCACTGTTAATAGCAGCATAAGCAGAAGGCAGACCCCTATATCAAAAAACGGGAAGTTTTTTGAGAAACACTCCATGTGGAGGGAAGATAAACTTGTATTTAATTGTACTGACACTATTTGGATAGGGTATAAAATCTGGGTGGCAGCAAGATTGCTGCTAGGGCTGATGAAACATGCTGGGGTAGGACTTCACCTTCCTAATGTAAATTACTACAGAGACCAGATTCTTGAAGCATACCTCTGTTTCCTCCAACTAAAAAATGAATCTTACAGTGTCCAGGCCACATATACACTGTAGATGCCTAAAGTTAGATGACATGGGATGTTTCTGTTTTAGTGGAAACTAATCAAACTATTTAAGTTTCTACATTAATTTGTTGGCAACTAAAAATATGAGGTTGGGCATTTTCTTTCATAGATTAGGTAAACAACAGTTTCTGACTTAGTATTTGGGGTTTTTCATGTGAATTAAAATATTATTCTTTCCCAAATATTTATTCAACAGATAACCAAATTCCAAATGCTTCCCTGAATTATAATTTTCTAAATATAATATTTTGGTCCTCTATTACTAAAAAATTACAAAAAGACATTACCAAAAATAGACTTGCACCAATCAAAACTGTAAGTCTAAAATTTCTTTTAATCTTATACCCCTTCATATATAAATTCAGAAATTCAAAAACCTAAGAGTATCCAGAATGCTTTCAGAACCACTTTCCTTGGACCAAGAAATAAAATTAACAGGGCTCTTAAACAATAACTTTTCCCAGTACCAGTTTCACAAACAGTAATTAATTTAAAATTAAAAAAACCCTGTTGTGTTTTTTTTTTTCTCCAAGTACCATACTAGACAGTCTTAGAAGTCTCACAAAGTATCAGAGAGGAGAAACAGTAAAAACTGCACTGGATTTGGAGAAAAACATGATGCAGTGGACACTAATACATACCTCATGGGATTTGCTGAAGAAGCTTAAACCACTTAAAATCAACTGTGCTGGTAGCCCAAATTGAGCTTCCCTAGTTTAAATGTTCAAGAACTCTTAGGTGAAATCCGCACTGACAATTTTTATTTCTTTCATTGTGAAAATTTTAGTTCAGTTATACTTCTGGACCTCAACTGTGCCAGCATGACCTGAGTTACAGAGATGACAAGTCACTTGAGGAATATGACTAGCCCCAAAGAACCCTTTAGAAAGGCTGGTAAATATAATCCTTTTATCATAGCCAAAGGTGAACATGCAACAATAGTTCTCTTTAATTAAAGTTGGTTCCCAGCTCACGATTAATAAAACTGATAGTTATACTTCTGGACCTCAACTGTGCCAGCATGACCTGAGTTACAGAGATGACAAGTCACTTGAGGAATATGACTAGCCCCAAAGAACCCTTTAGAAAGGCTGGTAAATATAATCCTTTTATCATAGCCAAAGGTGAACATGCAACAATAGTTCTCTTTAATTAAAGTTGGTTCCCAGCTCACGATTAATAAAACTGATAGTATAAGAAATAACTACTCCTACTTCACAGTCCTGTGCATCAGTCATCATTGTTCTGTGAGATAAAGTGCTTAAATACTGCCTTTGTGTGAGAGCAAAATTAAGTAAAGCAACAAAATACAGCACCAGGAAGCAAAAAACAGACTTTCCAGGGAAACAGATGATTATAATAAATGCAGACATCTATAGAGTAGGTATCTATAAACTGTTCATCTGCATTCCACTTATAATTAGTTGGAAGCAGCATCTCTAAATAATCGTTAATCAGCTTAATGAATGACATCAGTGTTATACCAAGTTGGGTGGCTCATGCTTTATTTCCCTTCACCTACAGTAAAAGAACAGTAATTAGTTGACCTTCGGGCATCAATACTGTAAACAACAGTGATTAAATAGTATTAACCCAACCCGTAAGCAATTCAGTAAGAACAGTCCTTAGCATCATTTACCTTAATTAGAATATAAGAAGTTTTGCCCGTGTTATTTTGTCCTTTATTTTCACATGTAAATCTTTTAATTACACATTAAGTTTTCCTGCATATCATGCAGGTTTTAAATTGCCAAAGGTGAAATCAAAGAACCTCCTCTAGCTACAGATAGTACAACAGATTAGAAATCTTTGACTCACAGTGATTCCATCTATAAGAACAACTACTACAAATACTGCAGATGATTTTCTATTTGATCTGCATTAAATTGAAAGTGGCTGTACTGTGTCCTATATAATAGGATATACAGTCTCTGTCTTCATCAGATACGCTCATTGGAAGTTGATTTTATTACTTTGTCATGTCTAAAAAATCGTTTTGACCTCTATAATTTTTGACAGAGAGGTGAAGGCTGGACATCTAGAAAGAAGAATGTTTAATGGATTTATAAATGCCACAAGACACATACACAAACATGACATGAATAGGGACTTCAGAGGCCAAAATAAATATAGTTTTTTGGGATAACTGCCTTTCAATAAACCTGGAAAAAAACTTTTAGTTTCAGTGCAAGAAGACTGAATTTTTAACATATACATAAATAAGAAATGATTGACACAATAAAAAAGATGACAAAATAATGAAAAATAAGATGACAAAATGGTGAAAAAAATAAAGGTAAAACTAATAATGTGAACATACACAGAAATGTATGAAATGCAAAACAATATTGTAGTATTCTCCCTTTCCATTACATCTTTTAAAAAAAATTTGAAACTGAAGTCAGGACTAAGCAAGATATGTGACCTAGAAGGTTCTCTTTCCTGAAAAGAGCTGAATTACATGAACTACACTAAACTTACTGTATTGGTATGGTTTCTGTGCAGCAGAAGTTATACACAGGTCAAGTGTCAGGATAATTAGGCTATAATCATACCTTCAATTCACCCATACAACTCACAGTAATGGAATAAGGAGCTGTAGAAATGAACCAAGGGCAAGAAGTTACTTTAAGTCCCGTGGGCCACTGAACACTGTGAAGCTGCCAGTTTGCATTAGGGAATGTTTCCTTACTTTTGGTATTCTATATAAGGACTGAAAATTTGAGGTATAAAAGCAAAGTTTATTTTCCATGATACCGACTGCTGAATATCCCGACATACTTTTTCTGTCCAAACAAAAAGTATAGTTTTATCATCCTAACTTGTAGTCAGTCATTCCAAATTAGACAAGATTTTATCTTTGCCCTTCGGTGCACTTTGCAGGAAACTATGCCAGAACCTTCAGGCAGAATTTGATTGGAGTCCAGACACAGCAAAAAAAGAAAAATCTTGCAATCCAGAAGCAGGGCAAACAGAAAATAGAATACAAGCATCATATAAGTTAATTTACTCTTCATTTTGACAACTTTTGTGTCAGATTTATCTGGCGTATTTTTCTACTATAATATCAAATACCACTTGTCCAGCTTGCTTAGGGTTCTGTGCTGGTTTGAGCCGAAGTAGAGTTAACTTTCTGCACAGAGGCTAGTATGAGGCTATGTTTGGGTTTTGTGCAGAATACAGAGTTGATAATGCAGAGATGTTTTTGTTGTTGCTGAGCAGAGTTTACACAGAGTCAAGGCATTGCTGCTTTCCATACTGCCACTCTGGCAAGGACGTTGGGGATGCATGGGAGATTGGGAGGAGACACAGCTGGGACAGGTGACCCAAACTGACCAAAGGGATATTCCATACTATATGACATCATGCTCAGTATATAAGGTGGGAGGAAGAAGGAGGAAGGGGGGACATCTGGAGTGATGGCGTCTGTCTTCCCAAGGAACCGTTACGCGTGATGGGCCCTGCTCTCCTGGAAATGGCTAAACAGCTCCTGTCTTTGGGAAGCAGTGAATTAATTCCTTGTTTTGCTTTGCTTGTGTGTGCATCTTTTGCTTTCTCTATTAAACTGTCTTTATCTCAACCCATGAGTTTTTGTAGCTTTTACCATTCTGATTCGCTCCCCCATCCCGTTGGTGGGGGAGTGAGTGAGAGGCTGTGTGGTTCTTGGCTGCTGGCTGGGGTTAAACCATGACAGGTTCCTAGCACTAATACTGTCCCCGGAAAGTGTACATCATTGTCACTGACCGAGACAGTAGAATTCCTTCCTAAGCACCTTCACAAAGAGCCTATCCCAGCCATGCATATCCTAAATAGACCACTTATCCTGAGAAGGAGATTACTTTGCACACACCCCACATTTACATTTCTGCCTTGCTTCTGTATTAGAAAGCCTTAAATTGGTGAATCTCAATTGCTACCCCAAGCAATCTAAAGCACACTCTGCTAGTGACAACAAAAAAATAAACAAACCAAAACACACAAAAAAAAGCGCATTTACTAGCTCAAAGCCTGAGCTGCTAAATTAACAGAAACAGAGGTTGGGCAAAGAATGAACTGGTAAAAAGTGTGAGTGATTTCATTAACTTTGCACGTCAGTATTGGTATTTTCATTTTTGTACGTATGCCCAAATAAAAGCTGGAGATAAAGTGGTGTCGTGGTTTAACCCCAAGCAGCAGCCAAGAACCACTGCAGCCGCTCACACTCCCTCCTCCCCACCAGCCCCGAGGAATGGGGAGGAGAAAATAAAGTAAAATATGTAGGTTGAGATAAGAACAGTTTAACAATAAAGAGCAGAATCAGCTAAAATGCCAGTAGACAATAAAAAGAAAGTGAAAAGAAAAACTAAAACAACAAAGCAAAATCAATGATGGACAATAGAATCGCTCACCACCCGCGGAGCGGAGCAACCCGAACCTCCCCCCGGATCGGCCCTTCCTGCTCATATACTGGGCACGACGTGCCATGGGGTGGAATATCCCTTTGGCTAGTGCAGGAATATCCCTTTGGCTAGTTGTCCTGGTTTAACCCCAGCAGCAGCCAAGAACCACGCAGCCACTCACTCACTTCCCCACCCACGGGATGGGGGAGTGAATTAGAAGGGTAAAAGCTGCAAAAACTCATGGGTTGAGATAAAGACAGTTTAATAGAGAAAGCAAAAGCTGCACACACAA
>NW_008652342.1:27253-30654 GCF_000695815.1 Acanthisitta chloris
CACTAGATACTGAGAGGAAAAAAAAAAAATCACTCTATCCCGGCTAAAACCAGCACAAGTGGTAATTAAAAAGAAGTTGGAAAGTAAAATGAAGATGTTACAGACTGCTCCTTACTCACTCTTTTACAAGGCCACTTCTATTGGTGTTTGTCAGCTTGAGCAAATGCACCCAGATATCCCAGATCCTCTTGATAACGAGAAGTAGACCCCAAAGAAACAATTTAAGGAGGCACCGGCTGAGTAAACAAAGTAGGCCCAAAAACATAAATTAAGGGCCAGCTGAGTGAACAAAGGGTACTGCTTTAGCTTACTAAACATATAGAACACGAATTTTCAGATTGCTTTAGCTTAAAAGAGTGCTAAGCTTGAAAATAAACAAGTATAATGTGCATGTGCTAAGGGCCGAGGTGAAAAGTTTGAACTGATGAAGACTATCAGCCTTCCTCTTGAAGACCACCACAGACCATCAACCGATGCCAAACAAGGGGGGGCGAGTGAGGGGATTATGATAATGGTTTTTGAGAACTAATTGTAAAAATAATAACCACCCAATCCTGGAAATAATGAACATGTATGAGCATTTAATGTATATAAACCATGAAGTTTTTGTCCCTGGTGGCACAAGTTTGGTGGAGCGATCCCCCTTGTGCCCAGCGCTGAATAAACAAATCCCTGCTACTCAGAGATACAAGTCTGTGAGCAGTTCTTTTCCAGATTTTCTCGGCATCACTCTGCCATCCACGCAATTGGATTGTGGAAAATAAAAATGCAAGGTTCCAGTCTACCCTGGAGCCAAAGGCCTGGGATTCTTGGCACTTGAAAACTGACAGGGCCTGAGTGGTTTCTTCTTCACAATTTAAAAAGTATTTTATGAGTTTTGCTGCTGTTATTATGTTGCAGGCAGTAGAAATGCTGACAAGCAGTATTTTTAATTCAAAGGTTCTGTTCAACAGTTCACAGCAGAGAAGTGACCTAGAATCCTCTAGATTTTCTATGGCAGGCATACTGCAGTTACAGACCCTGTAGAGATAATTTAAAAAATATCACTGTTTCTGAAATGAAATACAACAGTGTCCTGGATCCCCCCGTGTCTATTATAGACTTGGGATAGAGGTGTAGGTGTCTGTATAGATATTGTCTTTTTTTTTTCTAATCTTGTCCAATCTTTAGCCTCAATAGTGAGTTTCTCATGCAGACATTAGTGACGATTAAATTTTCTCATTTTTAACTTTTCATCTGCCAATATAGCCAATTGCTATTTGTTCACTTTTGCTTTTCCTAATATATTCACTGAATTCCAGGACAGGAAAATTCGATTGAAATAGATAAATGCTTTAAAGAGAACATATGAAGGATTAGAATTCAGTGAGAACTTAATGAATGTAGCAAACATTTTATTTAGAAAAATAGTACTTCATTAAAGTTTGCTTTCATTAATTGAAACAAGCCAAACAGCTTCAACATTCGAAGTTTAATTACATACCTACAAAGAAAATACAAAATTCTGTCACCACAGAGACATTCTCTAGATAAAAATAATTATTTAGAATAACACATATCTAAGTACAGGTCTATTAATTAATTCATTAGAATGTTAGTCTGCTCATTAAAGATATTAAAATACTGCTTTTATAGCAGAATTAAACCACAATGTTTATGTTCTTGAAAAAAATATGATACAGTAGCATTTAGGAGGTTTTTTTACCAGTTTGCTGGCTAAGACATCACATCAATGTTGCGTTTGTAACAAAAGTAGGGAAGGAAGGTGCAGTGCATCAGGCAAGGGTGCTGGCATCTGTCATCATGTTTGTAACAGTTTAGCTGTCTCAGGAAAAAGTTAAAACCTGAACAGTGAGAAGTACTGATCTAATCCACATCACTCTGCTATTGAATTGCAGTCTTCACTGCACACAAATCTATGAGCCCCTGGACTGGTCTGGGGAAAGAGATATCAATGAATAAGGTTGTTTTAGTTAGACTTTACTTCCAAATTGCAACTAATGCCTTATTAGACTGTGTCTTTTTTTTCCCTTGCCAATGAAATTATAAAATTTTCTTTATGTGCAAAGGTGAAGAAAAATGTAAAAAAACCCAAAACCAACCAACCAAACATCAGGAGTGATTAGTATTGCCAAAGAGTTTTTCAGCAAGGTGCTAGTAGAGTTCAGGGAATGAGAACAACCTGCAAGTTAACTACTGTTTTACTGCTCTTTGATAAAGCAGGAACAAGCTTTAATGGAAATCACCACCAGGCCTCCTCCTTCTCAAAAATCAGGTCAGTACAGTATATAAAACAGTAAGTAAGGCTGTATGGGAAATAAGACCTGGTGTAGTACCTAGATGACTTATTATAATTTATCATGCTGTATATACCATTTCTTTTTCCCTTTGTTAATCTGATCCCCAATAGGTCCACATTGTTAAGTATTGTTGTTTTAAGGAACTATATTTAAGTTGGGCAAGAAGATCTTTGAGGTCTCTTCCAACTCAGTTGATTCTATGATTCTATGATTTGTTTATAAGATAATAATGTTTTTACTGCACTATAAAAAAAGGGTTTGTGTAGCAAAGAGTGCAATTTATTTTCTTACTAAGATATTCTAAATATTTGAAATATGGAAAGGATTCAATCTTCTGTTGTAATGCAACTCAGATCATATGAATTAATGCTTTTCTGTCACAGACTTTTAACTGCATATTTTTAAAATGTTTAAGGTTCATTACAACAAATTCAGAAGAACAGACAAAAATATTTTGCTGCAAAAATTAGTATTTATAATAGCAAATTTTTAATGCAAAAATTAGTTTCTGCAGTTTAAAGTAAAGCTGAAAAAACCCCATGATGACTAGTACCTAACTGAGTTTTACAAATTTGCTGAGAATGGAAGTGAACTTCATAGCTTCTTGAAAATCACCTGGAATAAAAGAGATTGAAATACCTGATGAAATAAATACTTTTTTGGCCATACAAGTGGAACAGCTGTAACAATCTAGATTGAGAGACACTCACTACAGATTATTTGGTACCAAGTTAATTAACAGATTCACATAATCTAGACCTTGAATATGGGCACAGTTTGAATTTAGCTAAATTTGCAAGCAAGGTGGCAATTTAAATTTAGGTCTTTTCTTTAAGAAGGAGTTTTCTAATCAATACAAGGAATTCCCAATCTGCTGACAGGTATCTTTTGCAGATTGCAAAGCTATTCATCTACTGCATCTGGTTCTTCTATATGAGAAGTTATTTTGACATTTCCATACATTACTGTAAGATTGAACCTCATTAGGAAGATGAGTTACTCATCTAAGATTTAAATTCTCCTTTTCTATTTTAAAATTTAAACAAATCTGCTGAGGAGTTGTGTTCTGTAGAATTCTTCCATTTCTATTTTCAACACTCT
>NW_008652342.1:30670-33153 GCF_000695815.1 Acanthisitta chloris
TCTTGAATTGCTTAGTTGTTCCATGAATTCTCAGTTCAATGACAATTCTCTCACTTGCTGAGGCTCTTTTATAAGCCCAGATATTGTTTCCTTTTGTCATCTTTCAATCTTTCTGACAACTTCTTCACTTTCTTGGTTCAGGTTGTAAAGTCATGCTTTTGAAAATTTGATTACAGTAGCTTTTCTAATGACAGTACTATGAGTTACAGAGATTTTCTCACTTAATATATGTCAATGACAACATAACTCCTTGTAAATCACAGAATGGTTGACCATTACTAAATGACAAGAAAAAAAGAAAAGAAAAGAAAAGAAAAGAAAAGAAAAGAAAAGAAAAGAAAAGAAAAGAAAAGAAAAGAAAAGAAAAGAAAAGAAAAGAAAAGAAAAGAAAAGAAAAGAAAAGAAAAGAAAAGAAAAGAAAAGAAAAGAAAAGAAAAGAAAGGAAAAGGAGTTAATATTCAAAAATCTTTACATTTAGGTCTACTATATAGTATGTACTAGAACTGCTGCTTTCTCTTCTTTTACTTTTTAGAATACTTCTGTTTACCAAACAAGTCACAGACAAATAGATTCTCCTAAGAAGCTCTCAATGATTTGTTGGAGTAAATAGATGAGCACTTCTTAACTAAGAAAAGTTAAAAGAATGAGCCATCTATTTAAGGAGCTAATGTGCCACAGGGTAAAGTTAATTGCATTTAAACAGAACAAGGCACAAGTCCTTATTGATAGTAATAACCACTTAACCACATTTATGTTTTTCAGAGTTGGTAGGTGGCCAGAAAAATTAGTGGAAAATATGCAAATAGTTTGCTGTATTGAGTTTATGCAGCTTTAATTAATGGAATTTAATTAATTTACTTGCTAATGCTGGTCCAGAAGGAATGAACATTCAAGAAGGTATTCTGTATTGGCAGTGTAATTTAGACATTTAATCTGGGTTTATAAACTGGAAGTACAAATATACTCTTAGCCCTTTGTCATGGGTATGGTCTGTAACACATTCAACTTGCAAACCTTTCATGGGCCAGACATGTGTTTTATACATCTTTAAAAAATGGCACGTAATTTAATGACACTTTTTAAAAGTCCAAAATTTCATTGACTGAAGTTCATTTCACAAGATGACAAAAGCAGTACAATTGCATTTTTAAAAGAAAAGTCACTATCGATATCAATGATAAATTTTGTTTGATCTCAGTATCTATTGTGTCTAATTTAGAATAGGCTTTAAAACCCAGAAATTTACCATAGTGCAACAATATTCTAATTGACTGAAATGCTACATAGCATCTATATAGAAATTTCTGTGCTAAAGGTTATACCATGCAACCAAGATGCAAACTAGACAGTTGCATAAACTTTTAAGTCTCAGAGCTGAGCATGTGCAGATAAAAAGCTTTTTTGACTGGTTGTCAGAGAACTACTCTGACAGCAAAGGTATGCAGTGAACTCTTTTGACAAGTTTTCAACTGAAATGAAAACATAATCATAGAATCATAGAACTGTGTAGGCTGGAAAAGACCCCGTAGATCATAGAGTCTGACTGGTTACCCCGCACTGCCAAGTTCACCATTAAACCATGTCTACACATCTTCTAAATAGCTCCAGGGATGGTGACTCCACCACTTCTCTAGGCAGCTCATTCCAGTGCTTGACAGCCCATTAATTGAAGAAATGTTTCCTAATATCCAATCTAAACCTCACCTAGGGCAACTTGAGACCATTTCCTCTTGCCCTACTGCTTGTTACTTGGGAGAATAGACAGACCTGCACCTTACTACAACCTCCTTTCAGGTTTACTATTAAGTGTGATGAGACCTTCCCTGAGCCTCTTTTTCTCCAGACTAAACAACCCCAACTCCCTCAGCTACTCCTCATAAGACTTGCTCTCCAGAACCTTCCCCAGTTTCATTGCCCTTCTCTGGACTGAGTCTAGCAACTCAATGTGTTTCTTGTAGTGAGGGGCCCAAACCTGAAGATGAGATTTGAGGAGTGGTCTCATCAGGGCCAAGTAATGGGGGACATTCATTGCCCTGGTCCTGCTGTCCATACTGTTTCTGATACAGGCCAGGATGTTGTTAGTCGCCTTGGCCACCCGGGCACACTGCTGGCTAATGTTCAGCTGACTGTTGACCTGCACCTCCAGGGTCCTTTTCCATTGTGCATCTTTCCACTCTTCCCCAATCCTGTAGCATTGCCTGGGGTTGTTGTGACTCAAGTGCAGTACTCAAGTGTGGAACCTTATACAACTGGTGTCAGCCCATCAATCCAGCCTGCTCAGATCCCTCTGGGGAGACTTCCTATTCTCAAGGCCCTGATAGTGTCCCTGTCAGATTCCTATTTTGGATCTCAAAATTAAGAGATGATGTTTTCCGGATAATAAATGGAAAAAAAATAGTTCCTTTTCAGAGGACAATATGGAGTCCAACTTAAATGCTCTAAGAGAAATGAAATGCCTAAATTTAGTCTTGTAAACACTCTTT
>NW_008652342.1:33202-35316 GCF_000695815.1 Acanthisitta chloris
CACCTGGTTACAAATGTTAAAATTATAGTCCTGTGGAACTTCACATGATAGTATTTCTGACCTATCAATTTGAAATATAAAGAATGAATGATGTAGTAAAGGTTAACAGAGCATGTCTGCTAACTTACAGATTTCATGAACAAGGTACCTGGTGAAACTGCAGGATCTGCACACTTGCAGCTGTCACAGATCAAAAAAGGACTTAATATATATACACAAAGTATTAATATCTTGAATAACCTGAGACAGATTAAACATCAAGGCTCTGAGAACAGCAACCAAACTTCATCAGCCTCACCTAGGGCCCTCATTTCTGCCTCTTGTCCCACTTCATCCCATCCTGGAGTAGTCAGTCTTCAGATGTCTGCTGGATGGACACCTTGGCCCTATGACCTAGTTGGCTTAGCTCTGTAAGAAATTGCAGTCTTAGGTTGGTACCCTGTCTCCAGCCTAGCTCTGACCCCATTTCTTTTTTCTTCCTAGATGCAGCCTGACCCTAGTTCATTGTTTCCCATGTTGCCATAGCTATTTTTGGACCCTGTTACCAGCCCTTGTCTCTGCCCCCCATATTCAGCCCACGTGGGACTGTGCCCCATTGAAGAGGGCACAGCCTGTGTGAAAGTAACTATCACTTTCATGCTCTTTGTCTTCCAGCCCTTGCTGCTGTCTGACAATAAAATTACACTTAACAGGATATACTACAAGCCAACTTCAAAATCTGTCTGTATTTACAGAGAAATAAATCCTTCAGGAATGCACATTCAATTTTCATATTAAACTAGAAAATTAAATCATTGCTCTTTGTTACTTTCTATGAATTTCTTAGTATAGAGTCATAAAATAATTCAGGTTGGAGGAACTTCAGGAGGGCTGTAGTCCAACCTCCTGCTTAAAGCATGGTCAACTAGGAGATCAGTTCTTAGAGGGGAGATTGCACAACCACTCTGGGCAATTTTGCTTAGTATGTCTGTTTTGCCATTCACCTCAAATTCTCACTAGGCTCCATACAAGAATTTGAAGAATGCTCTGACACTTCCCTGTCCTCAGCCAATTCTTCTCCATGCTGAAGAAGCCCATTTCCCTTAGCCTCTCCTTGGAGAGTGAGTGCTCCATGGTGGCCCTTCCCTGAACTTGTTGCAATTTATCAGCACTTTCCTTGCACTGAGCATCCAACATTGAATGCCGTCTTCCAGATTTAAGAGCTATGGAAGGGGAAATACTTGCTTCCCTCAATTTACTGAGTACACTTGTGTTGATGAAGTCCAGTATGCTATTAGCTACCATTGCTTCCAGGGTGCACTGTTCACTCATGTAACAAGTAGTTGAAACTTACCTTTATTCTCTTACAAGAACAGAATATTTTATTATTGTTTTCCCAAAAAACACACTAACAGAAAAGGTGCTTTTAGGCCCCAAAGGAATGACATGAAAAGAACAAGAGTTCCTGATACATTCATTTTCTTTTAAAAACTAGCATAGCATATCTATGAGAGTTTAAAAAAGAAAAACATTCAAAGAAGTCTGACTGGGATAATATAAAAGCTATTGGTTTATTTTTCCCTGAAGGTGACCTTCTCTGTGATGTGAAAATCAACACTAGATGTATCTTATGATATTTAGTGGAAAGACAAGAAGAGTCTATAGCTCAGGCCTTGAAATAAAGGCTTTGATTTGCTTCAAAACTCTAATAGTATTGCCCTTTAACAAACCTACTGTTTGAACATATATGAACATATATAAATTTGGGTTGTATATCAACAAAGAGATTGAATTGTTGCCATAGAATAAAAACCAAGTGACTTTGAATAGATAGTCTGTTGCAACTAATTAGTTCCTAATATACCATATCTTCTGTGTTGAATTTCCTTTTTTCTGCGAGAAAGTAAAATCAGTTGGTATCCATTCTGAGAACTCTGTGTAATTGCTGTGGGAAATGCAAAGTAATGTTTATGTTCTCCTGTGCTGCACTTACACAGCTTAAAACTAGAAGATGCTACACATGATAATTCTTAATTTTTATTCTTAAAATGGTGTGAGCACAATTAGCAATATTCATTACCAAAAAAAAGGAAGTAAACTGGAAAGTCACTCTGGCTCTGCACTTTTTGAATAGT
>NW_008652342.1:35329-81663 GCF_000695815.1 Acanthisitta chloris
TTTAAGCACCATTGAATTTTTCAATGTTTTCTGCTCATGAAAGATCTATGAACAAAATTAATTTATATGATTATTAATTCATTTAGTTACACTCCAAGACAAAAAAGAATCAATGGACTAGATGAACTGTAATGAAGTCCTAATTTTGATCAGGAATGGAGACACATGTATTCAGGCCAGATCTGTAGACAGTACCATTGCATCTAGAGCAAAACCTATTTCAATGTTTTCTGCTCATGAAAGATCTATGAACAAAATTAATTTATATGATTATTAATTCATTTAGTTACACTCCAAGACAAAAAAGAATCAATGGACTAGATGAACTGTAATGAAGTCCTAATTTTGATCAGGAATGGAGACACATGTATTCAGGCCAGATCTGTAGACAGTACCATTGCATCTAGAGCAAAACCTAGTAAATTCTGTGAATAAGTTTCCTAGTTTCAGACTTTTAACAAAGTGGACAAATTCAGAAACAGGCTGAAATCTACTCTTGCCTTTGTTGCAAACAGGCTAAAATCACAGGAAAAATCCACAAGCCAATAACATTTGAAATGATCAGACAAACTGGTATGAAAATATGGAAGTCTTTGACTCATCCTAGTGCACTGAAATACTGCAGTGGCCTTTCAGTAGTCCCACCAGTTGAAAGTTCCAGGTGTCCTAGGAGTCAGTGGAATGTTCATTTTATTGTAAAACAATAGATGTGACCTGAAGGCAGGAACAACCACAATGCCACAAGTATTTAAGTTTTTCACCAAGTCACATGCACTTGTATGACAATAGCTTAAAACTAATTAACATTTCTGGGGGACAGGGTGAAAAATGCAAATACTCTAATATCTGTGGTTCTGTCATGTATTCTGCCAAAGAAGAGGAGAAAACCACCTGTGTGTTACAGTTGTGGCTAGATATGGCTTATCAATGCACCTACACATCCTAATTATTTATGCTTACTTTACAGCCAGTAGCGAGAAAAGAAATAGGATGGTACTCTGGAATTGTTTACCTCTTCCCTCTACTATACAGGAAGTCTGTAATGACAGTACAGGATATCAACATCAGCACTGTATTGTGCATTGGAAGTCTTGTGAAATGAATCCTGACCACCTAATCCCTCCCATGTGATAGGGTTTATAAACTGATGTAGCGGTCTTAAAAAATGTCACCTACAAGAATGTGTACTGGGATTAAAGTAAAGAGCTAAGGAAAGAAGGCAACAAAGTTAAAAACAAACAAATAAAACAACTCTAAGAAAGGAAACCAATCTCAGAAGACAGAGCAGTACCCTTTTTCTTTCCTTTGCAGTTTTGCCACAGGAAACACCAGCAGTGAAGACTGATGCATATCACCATCTTCATGGACAGTTCAGGACATTCTGTCTATCAAATAAATGAGCTTGAATAGAGTTCTAAAATAGAGAGGTAGAAGAAGAAAAAAAGAACTCCGTCTCTTAGAAAGAAGCAGTGAAATTATAGTCTGAAATACCTCACCTGGGAATGCCAACCTTAAAACCAAGGGGTTCCAGGTGAGAGGTTGGAAAAAGGAGACCTAAATCTCAGGGGAAATTTAAGCAGTCCAGGAGAAAAATCTTATGTGTGTGTTAGGATTTCAAATTCTTAAATTAAGTTTCTTTTTTTGTAACTATTTCCAATCTGTAATACATATTTAATCTTTGGGATATTATTTTTTTTCATTTTTTATCTGTCATTTCAAGTCTGTATAGTGATCAAACTGCATTCAAGTGAATATAACAGGCACACTGTATAATCCTTCCATGAAAGACCCAAATGCTAACATGATAAACTTGCTTCTTGGATCACTTGCAACTGAAAAAAAATCTTGGGAATCCAAGAAATTGTGATGCATTTTCTTCTATGCAGCAAGAGTCAGTTTTGCATACTCAGTATGCTCGGAGGACTTAAGCATAGAAATGCAGACAAGCCAATTTACAACTGTAAGATGGTTATAATTTCCTATTGTTATACTGCATTAGCCATGTTACATAAGACACAGTTTGATAAATGTTTTAAATTAAGGTAAATGGACAGTCGTCAAAGGAGCAGTGTTTTCTCACACCATCAGTTGTATGTATCTCATTCATGACTTGAGTTGTTATCTGCATTTGTGAGCCATACAGCAGGCTGGACCAGAGAAAAGGGGGGAACAGTACAGATGCAACAAAATGTTTTCATCCATACTAATCCCCTGAGCTGGCTTCCTACATAGGTTTGTGAGTGCTTCAGCGAGCAGAGAGGGAAAAAGGAACATAAGGATAGGAATCAGACAAAGTCTGTAGCACCTCAAAAGCAATCATGACATTAAATAATCAAATTCTACCCCATTTTCAATTCCTTATTTTGCTCTCTAGTTCTGGCTTAGTCTGACCAACCTGATGGTTACCCCCTAAAAACTTATTTAATACTGTTCTTATTTGTCTTGGTGCATTGGTCAAAACGGAAATGTGTTGCCCACCAACACTAATGTGAGGAAATCCTGTGTTATATGTCTTCATATCATTTTGCAGTTATAACCAGATCTGTTCCATATTTAGTTTCTGTCTCCTTTTCCATTTTAATCTTTCAAGAATTTTTTTCCTTTCATTTCTTTTGTCCAGTTAAATCCTTGCTTTTGAGCAACTTTTCCTGTGTTTATTAAATATTATTTTATGCTGTACTATAAGAGGTATCCAAGGAATAGTAAATAAAGAAATGTATTTTAATTATAAAGTTTTAGAAAAAGTCCCTTTCAGGTGTCTCAAACTGAAAGAATGCAAATTTAGATTAGATATTAGGAAAACAGTCTTTACTGTGAGGCTGGTGAGTCACTGGAACAGAGAAGTTGTGGATGCCCCATCCCTGGAAGTGTTTAAGGCCAGGTTGGATGGAGCTCTGAGCAACCCAGTCTAGTGGAAGGTATCCCTGCTCATTGCATGGTGCTTGGAACTAGAAGAGGAGTCTGTTTCACAGCATCTGAACAATATGTGAAGTTGGAATGTGTTTTAGATGTGACAGTAGCAGAATTGTGGGTGAAAACAGAAAGCTTTTCCATATGAAGATGCTTCATGCCCAGAATAACACATTCTTATTGTTTGCAGTAAGAGCTTTTGTGACAAGTACAGAATAGGGCAATGTTAAACTGTAATTAAAGATGACATAGCATGTTGTTATTTAACAACACTGCTTGTCTATAAACATCTGATTCTTGTCATCTGTCTACTTACTATTAACTAGTAATCTAGAGAGACAGGGTGCTGAGAGGAATAAGCATTCAGCACAGACTTTCATTTCTACAACACCAGTTCAGACCCAGACTCAAACGTTCATGTTGAGAAGCCACAGTTTAGTAGCATTTTCTAATCCTGTGATTTCAAATCATTTCCCAGAGGATGCATATCTTCATCACAAAACCAGCTCTACAACTGCCACTAACTACATCAGCATTGATTATCTCTTCAGAGTGACTGGGAATTGAATGCTACAATTGGCAATGATATCTGGTCCTAAAAGAACTAACACTTACTCCTTAGAAGTGTGCTGACAGAACAGTAAGGGAAGAACAACATCAATGCTAAATTCAATTAAAATAATTTCTAATGCAGAGCTGCATTTTAAAAAAAGAAGCTTTAGATTTGTGCCAATATTTTACAACTTTTCCAACTACGTCTGTAGTATGCATCTTAGATAAGCAGCTTAGCTAAGTAATTTTTAGCTGTCATATGTCACCTAAGGTTCATGAGATTTTAGTGGCCTGCTGCCAACCACCTGACAAAGGAATGGCTCTTTCTTCAAGTTGTTCAGGTAGGGATTCGTCTACAAAAAAGCAAAATTACCAAAGGAGAAGAGCTCTTCCAGCTCTTCCAGACTATTATTATCTTGTAGATACAACTGCTTTCAACTATTTTAACTTTTCTTCTTGACATGTAAGGCATTTGACTGACCATCTAGTTCACAGCATTATTATCCATCCATTCTCAAAGCTGCCTGCATTTATGCTGTTTTGCTTGTATGATTTCACAGGCTAATGAGAAATTCCAAATTTCACTTCTAACAAATTTCATTTTATTTTACAAGACAGAGATTTCCAGTGCTGAGTAAGCAATGGCTCTTCCCTTCCTATCAAAATAAAATCATCATCATCACCACTAAATGGGTATAATACTATTGCCCTGGATAATGTCAGTGCCTGACATGACTGAATGCTTCATTTACAGACTGAAAAAAATTCACCTATTCCCAAGTATTTCGTGTCACATAGTTTGTATTATCTTAGTGGGAGCTACTGAATTCACAACAGTATGACTGTTGTGTTATAGATCTAAGTGTACAAATATGAACTATAAATTTAACTCATGTGAAAAACTGGCAAACTTTGAAAATCTGTTAAGATGACAAAATGAATCTCTTCTTACATTACAGTTCTGTATTATTGAGATGCATGTTCTCTTCATGAATAAATCTCTCCATCTGTAGAGTTCCTACTGACTTTTGAAGAGTTTTTAAGATTGCATGCTGAGCATATTGAACCTGTTCTTGCAGATCTGTGTATTTTGATATTATTGATACAGAAGTTCTATCAAAGCTAACACAAATCAAAGCCAAAATGCTATCAAATACTAAATGTGGATTGAAGGATTCAGCCATGTCTTTCTAGAGATGTGCCACTTACCAGCAACTCTATTTTTAAGAACTTTATGGATGTTTCAAAGTCTCCTATTGTGTATTACTATTTCAAAATTTCATCGAGCTGTAACTTAGGAAAAGCATATGCTTACAAACATGGAGCTGCATTTAATTTGATACTTTAATGAGCAGCATATACTAGTTCTGCAGAATACTCTTTCAACTATATAGGATTACAGTTATCACTGCTTGTCTAGACATGGGATCAAAATGTGAATCTTATATTAGATTGCCTTCAAATTTGCCTTTGTCAGGGTATTGTAATTATCTTAATAATATGACAGTCCAGTAGCTGAAGAATATAAGTTCACCAAGAAAACCTTGGAATCTCTTGGGAAATTTCTTTCAAGACATACAGTGTATATTCAATTATTTTTAAATGAAAAATTACATTTAAAATATAAGAAAAAACCTAAAGGCTGATGTATAATTAATATTTCAAATTAATCACTGTCTTAGTTAAATTTCAATATGATGCATGTATCAAAATGATAAATTATAGTACCATAAGTTGTCAAATATGGCTTATTTAACAACATTATTCTGAAATAAATAAATTAAACAGAACATTGAAATAGTAAGTGGACTTATACCAGACTAAGTGGGAGACATCTTTCTCTTCCAATAATTATTTATCAAATTAGAAGAAATTATGGGTTAGTCATTGGTTTTTAGCTTTCAAAGAATGACTTTTTTTGCAGATGCTAAAAATAAACAAATATATTTCTATTCATTTTGTCTGGAATAAAATTATGCATGTTCTGCGACTCTCCAATCAATGTATTTATTTATTTATTAAGATTTATGAAAGAAAATTTAGCACTCAACAGACAACCGATAAAGTCTAACTGCTAGTTGTGGCAGAATAAAGCACTAGGTCTATAATCAAGCACATGTTCATGAGCTTTTTTCCTAAAAATGATATGCTATTTTTCAAATGAAAGAACAGGGAAGAGAGAAGTCTATCTAGATGAATTTATCATACATTCTCTCAAAAATAGGATGACAAATTCTTGGCAGCAGAAACAATCTTTAATTGTACTTTTGCATGCTGCTAATAGAGTGACACAGCCATCTATATTGAGCCTTTGAGAGGCAGTAGTGGTTAGATACTCTCTCCTTCCTGGCACAGTCTGATGCCTGCAAGCCAGACCTCTGGTCTTGGATGGTGTACTTCTTGCCTGGAGCCCAGACCCTCAATTTCACAGAGCAATTGCTGTTTGTTCAGCCTCAAAAATGCTACTTCATGATATTCACCTATGTGAGTGGTAATAACATGGCCAAGGGAAACATTTAGCAGATAAAAGGTTGGTATGAGGTTCTGAGGGGAAGAATGAAGTGCATGTAATCCCTGGTGGTGTTGGCAACCCTTTCAATCCTTCTGGTTTGGAAAAAATGCTCTGGCTGCAAGTGCATCCAGCAGACCAATGCATAGTTGCACAGCTGTGTTCAGCAGTTTGGCCTTCTTAATCATTGTACCTCATCTGAAGTTGAACTGTTAGGAAGAAATTAAACTACCAGATCAAGGCAAAGAAGAACATAACCACAAGTGGACTTTTTTAACTCTAAGGGTGGACCTTTAAAAATAGTTTTGTCAGGGGACAGGGACCTAACTACAGAGTAGAGGAGAAAAAAAATGAGCCCAGGTTTAGAAGGAAGGCTGAGAAGTAAGTATTAAAATTGGGACACTAGACTTTAAGACATCATATTTGAATTTATTTGGGGAATTGTTAGGCTGAATCTCCTGGGAAGCAATTATGAGGAGGAAGGGTAGGCAGAGAGATGGCTGATTTTTTTTAAAAGACATCCCAGCTATTTTAAGGGGAAGTGAACTTTGGCAAATGACTCATGAGGCTAACAAGGGAGCTTCCTAATGAACTAAAATGCAAAGAATAATAGAAAAAAAATTTGGATAGACAACAAGAAAGGCATATAAAAGTGTTTTGGTACTTAGGGACAAAATAAAGAAGGTCAAAGTCCAAGGAGCACTAACATTAGAGGGGTGTGCTACGGGTTATTCAAAGGAATTCTACAAGTATGGCAGTAGCAAAAAAAAGGACAGGGAAAAATGCAGATATACCAATGAGTGGAGAAGACAACAATACACAATATGAAAAAGGCCAAATAACTCCATGCCCTTTGAGCATCATTCTTCACAAGGAGTAACCTCTTCATGTAACAGTCCAGTTGAGAAGGAGAGAGGTAGTCAGTTCTGGGTGTGCAGTAAGTGAGGGCTACACTGAGAAGTTGAATATATATTCACATCCACAAATTCACCCAAGGATACCAGAAGAGTTGTCCCACCATGACTGAAAAGCTGCTGTCTGTGATCCATGGAAAATTGTAGTAATTAGGGGGAGTACTTCATAACTAGAGAGACAAGTGATACACCTGTCCTAATGAAAGCAAGAGAGATCACCTCAGGCACTATAAAGCTGTAACCCTTTCCTCAGTTCCTGGAAGTAGCCTAAAGAGAACATTTTTGTAATCTATTTTGCATCACCTGAACCATGAAGCTAATTGAGAATAGTCATCACAGACTTACAAAGTGCAAATTATGCTTGATGAACCCAAATTATATTTAAGGATCTGAAGGGATTTTGTAAGTGTCCACTGCCTCCAGCAGCTCTGGGATTTGGCGGTTTCTCTTGCCTGGCCACAGGAGCCCAGCCTGGGGCACCTGGAGACCTGGGGATGTCTGACTCAAGCTGATGGACCTCCTTGCTGCTTCCCCGTTTGCAGATTCAATCAGTTGCACAGCTCAGCAAGTATCCCAGAGAAACACACAGACATACACACAACACATCACAACAGACTGCCACAGGCAAGATGCTGCCTTCAACAGCACCCACCTGAACATGAGCATTGGAAGTCAAGCCACCTCCCTGCCTGGCAGACACAGGAGGTGACTCATGCAGGTGTGCACACAGGACTACCTGGATTCAAGCACACGTACATTCATAGGTCCTACGAGTACCAGCATGATCCTTCTTTCTGCTTTTCACCCTTGCCAAGCCCCATGGATCCCCTGCTCACTAGCTGGTCCAGCTTGATGCTCACTAGCAAACATACAGCACTGACATGCTTGTCCAGCATGGACTCTCCATCAACCTGATACCTCATCCCAGATCCAGCACTTCGTGCCTCCTGTCAAGTCCAGCTGGAAGTGTGCCTGGTGAGTGACACATGCAGATCCAGTTTGGAGAAGCTGTAGAGAGTTACACCCACACTGCCTCAGCACCTGGCACACAGCTTACTCCAACTGCTCTTATGGGTCCCTAACTTGCTTTGCTCATGCAGGTTCCTCCCGATAGCTGGATTTTGGAATACACACTCTTCTCACCCCAATGACTAGCAGTCAAGACCCCCATCCATTCCAGTAGATGGCACTGAGGCCCCACGCTCTTCAGTAGCTGCTGCCACAGGCGAGGGGCACCTACACCCCTAGCCTGGCTCCAGTAGCTGGTACTCAGCTCTTTAAAGCCCTGCTCACACAGTGAGATTCCTCTGAGAGTTAAAAAAAAAAGCTTAATAAGAAGATAGGACAGCTTGTGGTGATCAGGTGCAAGACTCAGACGGATGACTGTACTGACCAGAGACCTTTCTCACACAACACTCACAAAATGATGAAAATGCAGAATAATAGCATAAAATAATTCATTATTTGGCACAAATTACTGTATGTTAAGACTTTAAAAGCCCATATTAAAGAGAAAGAGTACTCTGAAGTCTGTGGGTTTATTGCAGTGCTTAAGAACCTGCATAAGAACTAACAGATGTTAATACTAAGGGCTCTGTAATTTAGTAGATAAAAGCAGAACAAGAGCCAGTGTCTGGGAGTTCAAAAATCAGAATTAAGAAGTCTTGCTTCTAAGTGAGGCAGAATGAAGAGTGGAATCAAAGAAAGTTCTCTTAAAGCTTGATGTCTTCAAGAACTAAATTTGTTTCCAGGAGTTATTCTTTAGCCAAATCCAAATTAGTGCTTGCAGTAGCAAGAAAACAGCATGAAATGCAAAAAAGTTAACCATATTAAGTCCAGAGGGGTATTTTTTTTTCCTCTCTCTGGATCTATACAGGAATGGTAGCACCAATACAATATATAGTTAAAATAGGTAGAATCACCAAGGCAACCTGGTACTGATTTCATAAAGATTGATTATCTTCTGTATTACAGCTTTCAAGTACTTCTAGTGTTAGGATTAGCACGATAGTCCTGAGGTAACGACCTATTGTGGCAATCAGGCTACACTGGGTTAATTGGAAGAAAAAAAATACTTTCCCAGCCAATACTTATTTAATTTAGTGACAATGTTAAGTGTTAACTGACAGTGTATTTTGGAAATGTTACTTATGATTTTAAGAAAACACTGGCTAGGAAGACATTGTGTGGCTACATGGGATACATGGGAAAGAATATTGATGTATATTTTTTCCAGATAAAATATCTGAGGTGTTTTGAAACCTATAATAGAATGAACTTCTTGTTTTGATTTGTCTTGTCTGTATTGATGCTGAAGTATCAATAATAGGATCAAAATAAGGGCCATATTCTGCTATTGTTTAACACAACATAAAATTTCTGTGACTTTACTTGTCTCAGTGGAGCAAACACTTATAAAAATACACTTTAAAACATGACCTATCACCATGTTTTATAGCATAAATATTTCTTTAATTGTTCTGTAAACTTTTCTCATGATTTGATAACTACTCTTCATTTATTAAATTAATTTTCAAATATTTCAAAACATAACTTTCCTTTTGCCTTCCCTGTACCAAAGGAGTTCAGAGCTACCTACCACATTATTGTCTGTCTTGAAGAACGGTACAATAAAGTCAAAGTCTGATAAGCATCTTTCATGTTTTCTGTTTCTGTGAATATACAGTCATTTTATTTCTGCATCACGTGCTGTGGAGAGTAGATACAAGTCTGCGAACAGGCATTAGTGAGATGTTTTCCATTCAAGCTAGTATTCCAATAACAGAAGGATATGCTAGATAATTTTATGGGACTTCCTAGACATGGTGGCAGATATTAATTCAGTCAGACAAAAGACAGAAACTCCAGCACCATTATTTTCCATTTCTTATCTAACAGGTTGAATGGAAGAAAAAATTCAGAATTTAGATTGCCTTATGTTGAGCATGCTTCCTTGTTAGGTTTAGGATGATTCCATAACCCTAATGGAAACAGGAGTTTCCATTATGAATGTGTCTGTTTAGGTAATTTAAGCATTCCCTGTTTTAATCTTTCCTTTCCCTTCCCTTCCCTTCCCTTCCCTTCCTTTCCCTTCCCTTTTCAAAATACTAGGCAAATTCAATTTATTTTCATTTTTATTAAGGACTTGCTAAAGCCAGTTTATGACAGTGAGCAGCCATATCCACAATAGTTATGGCAAAAATCTGAGCAACAACAAAAAAAGCCCATAATATCCATCAGGTGGTAAATCTGGTGGCAACTTTACAGCTAAACGTCTGCGGCTTTTACAGCTCCAACCTGGTAAACAGTGGACTTCTTATAGAGAGTACACCAACATTAAACAATAATTCATTATTCTACCTTTAAATTTTATAATAAGTTAGTAGTAATATTATTAATTTAATTCAGCTAGTATTTCATGCACCTTGCCTATATCCAAGATTTAGATTATGTGTAGCCATATTTCTGAATTCTGATATGCAGGAAAGCTAAAAATATGCTATCCTACTTGTTCACATTCTCTAGCTCTATACCAACTGCCAAAATTATTTTTAGCATCCACATCCTGGCACATTTAAGCCCTGCTAGTATTTCTGATCTACATGCTTCAATAATCTTGTACATAAGCTACCAATTTTTCTTAATATTGCTGTAAGAAATGCATGATAGGTCCCTAGAAGTCACTAGATGGAAATCCTATTCTGTTAATAAACACCATCTGCTCCCTTCTTTCCTTCCCCCACCTCCCGTTATCCATAAAGATCTGATCATTCTTGAAATTTTTAACATCGCTCTCAAACCCCTCTCAAAGACATTTCAGCAGAATTGCTGACTTCTATAGCAGCACTCCAGTATAAACATGAAGACCATTTCATTATTTATACAGTGTCTAATAATTCAGTTTTGTAATTCAACTTTAAAAGTTTTATTTTGTACCACTGTTATAAATAATTCACCACTGGGACATTCAGAATTTTCACTATAAAGACAATAAATATATTAAATTCTTCTTTTCCTTGCCATGATCAGTAGGATAGCACAAACATGGCTATCATGTTTACCTTGTATAAAGATTGCCATAAATTCTAGCAGTAAATTTCTTACAGAAGTCAATTATTTTACCAGTGTCAGCTACCTGTTTAATGGCTGTAAAATAACACCATAAGAACAAAAGAAAACACTGTTCAAATCAGGACTAGGTCCACTGAAGCTCCTTGCTGTATGGGCCAAGCTTATATGTTGCTTTCTTTTTCTGCAGCTGTATTTTCTCTCCTGTACTCTCAATGAATAAAGCTGCTAAAGTATTTTAGGACAACAGGAAATGGAAAAGTGTATCAAATTCTTCTATTCTAAAACCAAATAATCTTATCAGAAATAAAATAAAAAGGACACACATACACTGTGACTTGGTCTGAATTATCAAATAGAAGATTAGGTACTGTATATTAATACCCATACATGTTGCAGAGTCTGAAAGCTACTAAAAACAAACAAATGAAACACAACAAAACCAAACAAAACCAGAAACAAACAAAAAACCTCAAACCAAACCAAAACCAAACCAAATCAAAACAAACAAAGAACCCCCAAAAAACCCAACCAAACAAAAAACCACACCAACCAAACAAAAAATGCTGCAATGCTGTGTCACTAGGCAGTGATGAAATCATAAATTACTGCTGGTAATTATTGCAGCTCAAGATTTTTTCTTTAAATTTCTCCTCAATTTTCAATGCATCTCACCATTTTCTGTTGTTACTGTAATTGAATTCTTTTTTTTTTTTGAGTAATCATTTCCAGTTTTTTCTCATGAAATAATTTTCCTCCAGGGGCATTGTGCTAGATAGAGGGGTGTATTTATCAGATGTGTTAGTTTCCAAATAATAACCAAACTGAACATAAAAAAAGTATGTGCATTCTGGTATCAAATATAACTCAAATATGCCACTTGATATTCAGAAAAGAAAGAGGGTAAGAAGGAGAGAAAGAAGGAGAGAAGGATGGATGGACACAGGCTAGATATTGAGGCTTATGATATTGATGTTGTCAGGCCAGAGTGGGTATTTCTGTGGTCTGTTGTGCACTTGGTTTCACTGAATGCAACTGCACTGGCTTACATATGGTGGTTCTGTATTGTATTTCTATTAATTACATAATTTTATATCTTTTCATACACATTTTTATTCTCAGAAGACCAGAAAATTAATATGTTCTTCTATGTTATGATCAAGAAAGTTCACCATTTCCCACAGATTCTGTCAGGTACTCTGGAGTTTCTTGTCAACTTTCAGCTCAACTGCACATTTGTCAAGGAGGATAAAAGGTCAAAGAAATATATGTTTGTGGGCTTCGGGGTTTTATTTTATATTTTAAAAATATTGAACAGCAATGTATCCCATATAACTATCTGCCTACGTTTGCTATTTCCAAGCATTTCAAAGGAAAGTGTTTTAAATTATCTCTGATTATGAAAAGCATATTCCTTCTTTTTCAAATCACAACTGGATCTAATCCCTTCAGATATGCCTCTACTGCACATCCCATCCTCTTGTGCCACTTCTACAGTTCTGCTTTATTGCAATGACAGGTTACTAATCATTTCTATCTTAAATTTCAAATTACAAATCCATAATGAAGCATTTAAGTATGTGGTCTGATGTTTAGGGGTACTAAGTATGCAGATGTTTCATCAGGAAGCCAAGAAGGAGCTACTGGGCAATCAAGACTGAAAATTGGATACTAGGTAGAACCAGATCTCAAAGTGTTGATTGCAGAGATATATATTCACAAAGAGTACAAGAACAGAAATGGAGATTGTCCTGATGTGATTATAGTTTAAATACAGCTATTCTCTCACATCAGGGAAAGGTGTATGACATGAATGTAATGTGATGAGTTTTCATATCTTTGCTACTAGAGTATAAAGACAGGTAGCTTCACAGAAAGCCAGAAAAATAGGTATTGAAAGAAATCTCTCTGGATGAATGAAGTTGCCTTGATGCAGGTCTTAAAACAATAGATATGTCTGTGGGAAGGGAGACTCTGTTGAACTAAAACTCTGAGGTCTAGCCTAATTTCTTTGAATATTCTTAATTTCATGAAATATAACCTTAGATTCAAAAAAAGCTGAGTATCAAGGACATGGTAGCAAGTTTATGTTTTATTCTAAAATACTGATTTCTGTGGTTGAAGGTAAAATTTTCCCACACTTGGCACTGATTTAGGAGCTTGAATTCTATGAATTAGTATGTTATTTTAACCTAGAAAGGAACTATATGAGGAGTCAGTCATATGTGCAAACTGAAGTCTATTAGTGATCTTCCTTTTTAGGTTTAATCATTCTCTATCATAACTGAGATGCATAGTATGTGGTCTGTTAGCATTAGCAGTGTAAATCTTTTGACAGTTTGTAAGAAGAACAGCTGATACCCTACATAGTGAATTCAACATGCATGAGAAGCATATACTATATTTTGCATAGTTAAAAATCTATAGGAATTACATAGTACATTTTAATATAATATTTTTATGATAATGCTGCTGTTGAACAAAGTTACTGAATGCTTGAAAACCTGACAGACTACACAGTGGATACAATCAAGCCAAAACCAGTTACACGTAGCCTGAATTTCTATTCTGTAAACTACCTCTTATGTATGTGCAGACCAGAAAAAAGAGAGTGTATAATCACCTCAGTTATTTTCTATACTAAGTCAAGGGACAACAGAGGCATGAAAATTATTTTGTTTTTCCTTTCATATCTTGACATATAGGTGGGGATTTCTATATTAAGTACCACTCTAATGAATCATGACTGAAGGTAAACTATGTCAGTGGCTGAGGACATTTTACTACAGGGTGATTCCAGACTATATTTCTATGGCAGCCCTTCATTGCATTACCAATTTTTTGACATTTTCCTACCTATCAAAGTGTTACTCAGCTAGCTATGTCCTCAGAGATTAGTTTCTGTTGCAAATGGGACCAAGTGGGAAACAACAATGGCCTCAGAGCTTTTCCAGGCAGTTTACTGACTCTTGGCTTGCGGACAGAGACACTTAATGGAAGTGGAAAGATCAAGTGTCTTTACACCAAATGTCCTTAAAAAAAAAAAGGGTAAACAAACCAACAAAACACAAAACAACAACAGCAAAGAAAAAGAGAAAAACAACAGTTTCTGTTTATATCCTATAAACATGTTAGAATGCATAGTCCCAGAGCCAAGAGATTTCAAAAATGGGTAGATAATATGAACCAACTCTTCAAACACTACTAAAGTGAGCTTGATCAAAACCAAAAACCTTCTTGGAACATACACACAATACTATGAACTTATGAACTTCAGGAATACATGTTGCTGCTCATTTACTTCAGTGTCTGTGTGAAAACTGTAGACAATTGTGAAAACTGCAACAGGGCAGTAGCTTTATGTCAGTTCAAAGAACGGAGTCAGCATTTCTTCTATGAAAATATATGAGAAGGAATCCATCCATAAAACTTGCAGATATAAATTCCACTATCTAGTAACATTCAAGAGTACCTAGTAAATTTTTGGCATTAATTTGAGTAAGCATATGTTAGAAGGACCAGAAATATTATTAATTTTTCAGAATTTAAAGAATTTGACATTATTAAAGTAAAGGTCATAAAATATTTGTGTCTGGATGGGACTCTAGAGGATAGAGTTTTGAATATTTTGGTTTCAGATGTGAGTCTATGCATCTGAATTATTGTATGAAAAGCAAAAATTGTAACTTGGATAAGGTTATAAGTATGTATTTATACACATTTTTGTGGGACATTTAGCTTTGATATATATAGAGTTCAGAGACAAAATCCAGAATATGTCTTACCTTCATAGTAAACTTTAAACCCATGAGCACTAACTGCAAAGTCACTTGTCAAGCGCAGTGAAAATACAGATTTTGTACTTGTCACAGGTGGAGGAAGATGAAATCCTGTTAACCTAAGAAACAAAGAAACAAAACTCATGGTTAATTGTCTGAAAACTAAAACTGTGTATGATGGGTTGGTGTTCCAAACAGTAAATTCAAATTATCCCAGATATTTAATCATGGAAAGAGCAACTGGCTTAAAAGCATATAGTTTAAATTACTTGAAAAAATGTTTTTTATATGATAGTTTAAGGAATTAATATAAAATTTGACCATCTTTCAGAGACACTGAACCAGGTAAGGTACATCAGTTTGAGAAAACTATATTGAGTAGAGATGATAGTAAGATATAGAAGCTGGACTTTAAAAATGGTCCAGATTATCAGTAGATGAAAAAAAATCCAAAACACAAAACCAAACAAATCACAGACCACCAGACAACTTACACTCTTTAGGGTTGTGTTCAAACATGTATTGCACTATATATCTTGCACAGGCTTCTGTTAAAATTTGTAGTGGCTTAATTTTCCACAGTAATATGATGAAAAAAAGGGGATCATGATTCACTTTAATGAGGGACTTTAATATTACTTAAACTATGCATTTACGTCTCAGAGAAGATATTTCTGATTTCAACTCTAAGAGGAAATCCAAGGAGCATCACTGTGAAATCATACATCCATATAGAAAGCTGTCCTGCAAGGACTTGTAGGGTTGTTAGGGTTTGTGGTTTTGTTGTTGTTTGTATGTTTGGTTTTGTTTTGTTCTATTAAAACCACTATGTTTGAGATACAAATGAAAGGAAAGGTTTTGTGCACTCAGCCCTGCTGAAAAGTTCTGCTGATACTCACTTCTACACGTTCTTTTAATTTGATGTACATATGATAACACTTAACTTTCTCTGTTCTAGAATAGCCTCATCAGAGTTCATACCAGACCAACAAACCCCATAGTATTTACCTGTCAAAAATATATAAAGAGCAAGTTGAATAATTTAGCTGGTGTATTTACCACTGAAATCTAGACATACCTTTGGAGTCCAGTTAGGCATATATGACAAACTGTGTAGCAGATTAGGATGATTTATTTTGCTAATGATTGACATCAAAATTATTTTTATGTGTTTGTGGCTGAATCCTTATTTTGCTTTTTACTTTAAATTTAGAAATATGGAAAAATTTAGGTCTGAAGGGACCTGTGGAGATGAGATAGCCCTTTCAAAGTGGGCTTAAAGTCAGTTAGTCCAGGTTTTTCCAGATTTACACTTTCCCTTTTCATACTTAAAATAAATTCACTTGGGGGGTGGGGGAGAGTTTGGGGTTTTTTGGGTATTTCTGCTTTGCTTGGTTTGATTGTTGTTGGTTTTTTTAAAATACAGTTTTATATATATATAGGTACACTGGCAGATCTTGTGGACACTTAAGATGTAAACTAAGACTTTTACTGGAATAAAAGTTATATATTTTTAAGTTTGCTTGATACAAGTACCACAAACACCAATGGTGTTTACTGATGCTTTAATACATTTGCTGCTGCGTATACTGAAATTCAGCCCTAGTCTTGTTCTGAAACTACAAATCAAGTTATATCCTGCCATCATCAGTATTTCTAGCCTCATCAAAGGAAGGACATATAGGGATGAGAAGCCCAGAATTCAAAAGGTCAGGAAATGATTTGATAAAAAATTATTGTAATTGCAATATCAGTGTTTATTTAATGTTTAATTTATTTTTAGTTTTAAGATACCTTTAGATTAGTTCTATATAGTGTACCAGTAATTTCTGATGAGATTTACTTGCTGTGGGGATCAGAAGAAGTTTGACATTTTTTTCTGATGAGTATCTACTTGGTGTCCTTAACAGGTACTTTAATTTAACAGGTTTTCTATAGCTGTTTTTTATTAAGCAATCTTTGGGAAACAAACCAAACCAAACCCACCACATACAATAACCAATATATGCCATTGGTTACCGTAATGATAGGTACAAAAGACAAATGACAAGATAATTAATATTCACAGCACATAACCAGAGAATTGAAAAACATGATTAGAAGAAGTGATGTCCCCTAAAGAGGTATATATGCATATATTTATATATAGCAAGTCATCAGTGTGTGTATCTAGAAATCACTTTGTTTTGTCACTGGCATCTTTATGAACAATGTCACTTAAACAAGACTAGGTTAAAGAATTTATATTGATATGAAAATAGGGAGAATTATTCACAGAATATTTAGGATTTAGGAAATGCATTTTTTAATTTGACTGTGAGAATATAATTTTGTTCTAACAGGAAAACAATAAAATGCTTAGGTCTCCCAAACAGACACATGTATAATTCTTTGACAAGTCAATATCAGTGCCATTTTCCCAATATCTTGGTCATTAACCAATAAATGCATTAATTCATTCATAAGTATCAACACTTGAAAATAAACTAACCTGATGTAAAACCAAATCAATGATTTTAATAAAACTTTAACTTGTATCGCACAGCAGGTCCAGCTGGTATCTATTTAGCTACTCAATGATGTGGAAAAATTGTGGGTATAAACACATATCCAGCAGAAAAGAAATACATAGTTCTCCCTAAGTATTTAATTTGGGATGTTAGGCACAGCTTAAATGGGTAGGGGATTTTTAAAATGAACACATATTTTACTAACACAGCAAACATTACAGATCCTCATGATAAACAGATCATTTTAAGAGCCATTTGATACCATTTAGTTTTCAGGGGTGGGCCTTTAATAACCACCATTATGCTGTATTTATTCAGAAAGGATCAGCTTGTTTCTTTAATTTGGTTGCTACACTTAAATTGACATAAAGAAAGGCAGAGATTTTATTTTTGGTTTAGTGGATGAAAAATGACTAAAAATTTTTTAAAAGTAAAAATTCAACATGCAAGTGTCATTTAGTAAAATACTACAGATTTTCAGAAAGGGCTGTTTTGGAATTCACTCAGACAATTGAAGCAACCTAATACTTGAGTATTATTCGTCAGATACTACAGGACATTGACCTCAGAGCTTAAGTCTTGTTTGTACGTAAAACACTACAAACCATCATAAATGTTAGCTAGAATACTTATCATTGCCATTTAAAGTGAAAACATAGCAGGCACATCATAACTGCAGGAGAGAGATGTCATGGAAACAGCAATATGCCTGTAAGAGAATATATGTGCATAGGTCTGTCACTTATTCAGACCAGTCACAACTAAATATATAACTGTGTACCCTGGTATAAAAGCAAAACTTTAGATGGAACATTTATGCAAAGCAGGCAGACATCTCCATAAGCTCGTACCATCTGCATATTAAATATGTTTAAAATTTAAATTTCCTGTAGTAGCTGAAGTTTTTAACATCCAGCAATTTTCTATCTTACATTCCATTTGCATATTTCATTCCATTTGCATCACTTTTTTTTTCAAATTTAAAATACCTAATGGAGTTATTCAGGTACCTCTCTACTGCTGTTTTAGACCCTGTTTGAAACATCATCACGGAGTTGATAGATATGAGACTGCACCAACATGAGATCCATGCTTTTCTGGAGAGATGGAGGCTAGGCAGGATCCCTTAGGGATTCTAGATGTGCCTGCATCTTATGTCAGGCTCTTCAATCACTCCTTTGTAGTCTACTGCTATGGCAGAAGAAATTTATACTATGACAGATGGGCTTTTTTTTTTTTTTCTTTGAGGGATATTCATTCACCTGATCCTTATCTTCTGTCTTTTTGATTTCAGAATTGGCTCATTTGGTGTACCGTGTAGCCAAAAACCATAGGAACCAAAAAGACAATGTCTACAGAAATCTGAGAAGAAGATACACTTCTTTCTGTCTCAACTCTTAAAAAAAAATGAATTTGAATGATGGCATTCTACCTGAGTATTTGATTGAGATGCTGAAGTCCAGCTACAGTGTTATCAAACACACAAGAGTGATACAAATTTGTAAATGAATGTACTGCATATTAATGAATATGTTTGCTTTGTTCTTCCTGGTGTCTTACAAGCTTGTCAGGCCCCTAATGCAGACTGGAAATGGACACAATATGTGTGTAGTCCAAGACTACAGAGAGTTCTGGGAGTGCAGGAAAAGGTTGAGGGGATATTTTTATTTATCTGGCTCTTCTACAGCAAAAATATCAGATGTTCATCCTGAAAAACTCATTGTTTACAGAAATTCTGAAATTCCAGGAGTAAATACAGTGAAATTAAAGATGGTGTATCATTTGGAGACATAAGATGTATCCAGAATTTAGATATTACTTACATGCGAAATTGTGACACCTTGTAAAGTAGTTTCACTAGCATGAATCTGGCAGTGTTTTTGCAGTCATTTTATAGTATAAGAATGGAGAACAGAAATACTCATTAGCCAGAGAAAAGAGTATAATATATGTGATTGAATTACTCCAAGAAGAACCAAGACTGAGGAAAATAAAATCTCTATCATTACTATCATACTCTTTGGCAAAGAATTAATCCTGCTGGGTTTTTGCCACAACTACTCCATGGTGCCATCTTTATCCTCCTGAGGAAAACCAAAGCTGTTAAGTATCCAGAGGGATATCAGAAGCATGAGAACAGCACCAGAGAAAAAAGGTAGCTTCTTGGAAGATTTTGTACAATTTTTAACTGTATTATCAATGGGATTCTAAAAATTAATTGCCTTGAGTCAGAGTGTTGGTAACATTGAAAGTAGATTAGTAATAATAACTGTTATATTCACCACTATATTTTTATTTGTTTAGACTTCTTTACTTCTCTCTCTCTCTCTCCTTTTTTAACCACTTATAACATCAGTTTAAAATGACAAATTATCTTAGGTCTGTGGTTTCCAAGCTTTTAAGGGTTCTGCCTGGAAATTTCTGAAGTTTGATCAATCATTTGTTTTCTGCTTTTACTGTGATCCTTAGGATAATCCTTTAATCATATATCAAGTGAACTGTAAGCTTCATGCTGGACTTTAGACTTGTCAGCCCCAAAGAAAAGATCATTTCCCAGCAGCAGGATTAAAACAGAGCAATCTTTCCATAACTGCAAAGTTAAAATTATGGAAAGCAATCTTGATTAGTCATTCAAAAGTGCTCCTAGATAAATTTTTAATTGAGATTATGATGTGATAAATAAGAAAACAGCATTTCCTCATTGCCTGAAGATCTTAGATATTTGCTATTTGACAAAGCATTGATTGCCCTTTTAAATATATAATTTTTAAAAACGCATTTTAACAGCTCTTTGTTTTGGTTTGGTTTGTTTTTTTCGGGGGAGGGGTGGAGGTGGGGTTCCAGATTCATAAAATTCTAGCTTTTCTACTGTAATTTAGTGATTCCCATAGAAAATACAGTTCCTCTGGAATATTTTGGCTTGGATTGTACAAGGAGATTCACCAAAAGATCTTTTAAGTTAATAGTAGTCTTTCCTTTGATCTCAATAAACTTTTGATTAGCTCATATAAATTTTACAGCAAAAAGAGTTTTAGGCTAGCCAGAAAGGTGTAAGAAACATTTGTCCCTTATTTATATAAAGTAATGCAGAAACATAAAACCTGTCAACTTATTATAACTTTGACTGTAAAATTAAAAAGCGTTAAAGCCTATCCATTCTCACTTTTAGTTTGAACTCCAAAGAACTGTTTACTCCGAATGTCAAAAGGAAAAGATGGATTCTGAAAAAGAATATGCATAATAATGACAAGCATAAAATAAAAGTAGGTAAAATGAACTTCACTGAGAATGTTCCTTGCAGATAAAGCCAAACTTTCTGAAGACAGCAGAAATGTTATTCCATATATAGCTGTTTAAGGGAAACTGAAATATCAGATCTTTTCAAAGAACAGATAAAATATTTCTAATTATACTTTTTAATTTATAATATTAATGTAACTTCTCTTTTTCTTCCACTATGAAATTTTGGTCTTAGTGATACATATACAAGTTGATAACCTTCAGAGAATATTATTCTTAAAATCCATAGTATATAAACAAATGAAGCTGCATCAACAGTGGATTTCTCCCATTAAGCTAACTATAACCCTTTCACCAACTGATTTATTTGCTGGTATGTCCAGTAACTTGTTATGCAGACAGTACCATTTATTACTTACCAAATAAATACATCTTAAACTTAGTAAGGTACTGCTGGGGCTTGGTCTTGTTGGACTACATGATGATGAATTCATTATTAGCTGCTGGAGTCCTATCTGTATGTTTTTGTATTCATATGCACTTCTATCAATTTTCTAAGTAGAAGATGATTAGATTTAACGTCTGACTAGCTCAATGTTACACTGACTCTGTTTCAAATTTAGTGAGATCAGGACTTTTGCCTGCCAAATACTTACTTAACATTTTTCCATTAGTTTAGATTATTACCCAAAAAAATCCCTTCAGCAGAAGGGATTGCTTATTTGCATTTTCTAAGACAAAAGCATGATCTCCTCACCCAATTTTCTACTGTATTTCTTGCCATCAGCATCTACTCAAACAAAACAACAGGTTTCATCAGTATGTCTTTCTAGGAACAGTGTTGGGTTGTTGTCTAATTCTTATCAAATATTTGGTTCTGATGACCTTGTCCCCTTATTTCTATATGTCGTGGCATTTTCTTATTTTGAATACTGAGATATTGAAGAAAATATGTGATTACTTAACAAAGTATGGATTTTAAATGTTCAGTGTATCAAATCTGACATCCCATATTCTGATTGTAATATTTTTTGTTTGCCCTCTTTCATGGTAATATAAAATCTAGCATCTGTTACTCTTTTAGTCTGTTCTGTAGTCTTTTATTCTTGCGTCTCTTCCATAATAATTCACCAGACATGTAAGCACCTGTGCTGATTTTGACTGGGATAGAGTTAATTTTCTTAACAGTGACTAATATGGTGCTGTGTTTTGTATTTGTGCTGAAAACAGCATTGATAATACAGAGATCTTTTTGTTGTTGTTGAAGTGCTTACACAGAGACAAGGCTTTGCTTCCTGCACTGTCACACTGGTGAGAGGCCTGGGGGTGAATGGGAAGCTGGGAGGAGACACAGCCAGGACAGCTGACCCAAAATGACCAAACTGATAGCCCATACCACATGGTGTCATGCTCTTTATATGAAGCTGGAGAAGAAGGAGGAAGGGGAGATGTTTGGAGTGATGGCACTTGTCTTCCTAAGTTACCCTTATGCATGATGGAACCCTGCTGTCCTGGTGGTTGCTGAACACCTGTCCATGGGAAGCAGTGAATTGATTTCTTGTTTCACTTAGCTTGCATGAATGCCTTTTCCTTTCCCTAGTAACCTGTCATTGTCCTAATACACAAGCTTTCTCACTTTTACTCATCCCTTACACTTCCCCTTCCCACTGGTGGGGGAAGTACTGAGTTGCTGTGTGGCACTTAGTTGCCAGTTGTGGTTAAACCACAATAGCATCTCTAAACAGCAAACTGAGCATCCACCTGTAGGAAGTTCAAAAGCACTGAGAACTAGTTAAGTATCAGTAGCAGTCAGTCATAAATGGTAGTCAGAAAATCTAGGAAAGACAAGGCAATATGCTTTTAAAAATTAAATTATGTATTTCACTACCAAGATCTTTGATGAAACAAAATGTCTTCTATGCCACTAAATATATTATTTAAATATATTTTTTGCTTTTAAATATATGAAGGTGTAAATAAACTAAATTATTTTAAAAAATTAAGTTACCTACATGTGCTAGGTTTCAGACTTATTTTCACATTAAAAAAATATATAAAATTAGTACACCAGAACATTTCTTAGAGCAAAAGACCACTATTTATATCCTTCTTATGAATGATGTAAGCTTCTGATTTGAGAGTCCTATATCTAATTTGAAGGATAACATCAACATTATTTCCATTATTATATGTTTCTGACTGCTCTATTAGCTGTCAGAGTTTCCCATTAATTCTTCAGTGCTGTGGCATTTTCTCTCACCCACCTATGCATGAACAGAACAGACCATGTCCTAACAAGTTCCAAGGACACCAAAGGCTAAAAAGTCAAGAAGCAATTGTAGATAATCCGAGAGGATCAAGTAAGCTCCAAAAGAATTCTGATGGATTGGATCACACAATCACTCATGCTAGCAATCAAATCACTCACAGTATACTCACACTTATCAATGAATTTGAAAAGTGTCAAATTAAAACTCATAAAATGAACTTCAATTACCTTGTTGAAGTAGTTCTTTAATTAATCCAAGAGTTTAAAAGTATTCTGAAAGGGATTGGACATGAAACTAATAAGTAAATTCAGAGTTCAGCAACACATTACTGATAGAATTGCTAGAGAATTAGGAGCAATAGGAAAATCTCATGAATCAAGAAATCAGTCAATTTATAAGCAGTGAGTTGAACTGAGGCTCTGTAATGTGCATATTTCATGTGGGCATTGGGTGCAGGTGCCAAGGTTTCAGTAGTGGGGAAGGATCTGTGAAGAGAGGTCAGGGACTGCCCTGTGCTGGACACAGATGGTTCCAGCCAGTTCTGACGGACCCACTACAGAATACACCTGAGTCCATCAAAAAAACTGGTGGATTCTCTATGAAAATATATTTAAGAAGAGGTAAAATGCTGCACAAGCAGTGAGGAGTGAGGAAAAAAAGTGTGAAAAACAGACCTGTGAACACCAGTGTCAGAGAAGAATGAGCAGGTGCTCCAGGCAAAAAAGCAGAGATTCGCCTGCAGCCCATGGAGGATTATTGCTAGAGCAAGTAGCCACACTATAGCCGGTGAAAGACCCTACACAAGGTCAGATGGATATTCTCTGAATTAATTGCAGCCCATGGAGGGCTCAGACTGGAGTAGAGAAAAGTGTGAGGAAAAAGCAGCAGCAGAGAGGTAATGTTATACACCGATCTCAACTCCACGTTCCTCATCTCCTCTGTCCTGCTCAGGGCGGGGGAAGGTAGAGAGATAAATGGAATTAATTTGAGCCTGAGAAAAAAATGGAGGATGGGTGGGAACATGTTTTAGCTTATGCCTTTGTTTCTCACCATCCAACTCTGTTTTTAATTGGCAATTAATTAAATTAATTAAATTAATTAATTAAAGCGGAGTCTTTTCTGCCTGTGACTATGTCCTGGTTTTGGTGGGAATAGAGTTATTTAATTCTATCCCAGCTGAAACCAAGACAGTAATTGGTAAGTGATCTCCTCATCTTTATCTTGACCCAGGAGTTTTTCCATGTTATTTTCTCTTTCTGTCTTGCTATTGAGGGGGAGTGATAGAGTGGCTGCTGGGCACGTGGCAAGATGCCAAAGTCAACCCAACACATCTAATGTTCTTTCTTACACAAGAATTCAGAACAAGCATTTTTGAAATCTCAGAAGTGTATTGGAAAGGGATAACATTTCTCTACTGAGTAATAAACAATTAAGTCTGAATCTCCTTAGTGTCTAAGTTTGTGTGCATTCATGTGTACATGTTGAGAAGGTACTAAAGGTGTTGAATTGCAGTTGAGAGTATTGCAAGACTGAACTGCAACATCCTGGTAAACTTCAGCTGATCTTTGGTCTTCCAATTTTCCTTCCAAGGAAGCAGCTTTTCACTCCTTGAATCAGGAAGAAAGTGAAGAATATAAAGGCTTCCTTAAAAACATTCCAAGTCAAATATGAATAGAAGCAACTCCTACAAACTTTATGTCTATTCCATCAGTTTAAAATAAGTAAACAGAATTTGTCTTAAGAGTGTATAAAACAAAGCAAACTAGATTGAGCAGAAGTGGCTGACTGAGTTCAAGCTTTAGTCTTACTGAAAATTGTAATAACAATATCTTATACTTTATTCAACAATTCATTAAAAATTGACATATGATTTATGAACTAATTTATTTTTGTCAAATGATAATTTTTCCCTGTCAAAATGCAAAATTGCTTACGCAATCTATTATTTTAAAGTAATGATCAAAGGTCAAGGCTGAACATTTTTAATTGAACAGCTGCTTTGAACCAAACAATAAAGTACTCATCAGGTTCTGGTACAATCATTAAATTCTTTACCAAACATGCTTCTAAAAACTGCCATCATCCATTACCAGGATGAAACTTCTATTATTCTTTTTAGCATCAGAAATGAAACAGACTTTATAAATAATTTTCTTCCCATAGCAGTCATTTTGTTTTAATACATAAAAATGTCAAGAAGAACTTCAAATGATAAGTTAGATTAACCAGATATCTCACTACCAAACAAACAGTCTTTAAAAAACTGTAGGGTGTGGATTTGCCCACTTGGAGAGAAAAACAGATCAGAACAAAACATATCAAACCAATGACTTTTAGAGCACTTCAAAGTATCCTAGGTCTTTAAGTAACTAGAGTTGGGGAAAAAAAAAGAAGCAAGAAGGACATATATTCAGCCTTGAGCAGCTAGAACTTTGTTATAATGTAGTTTTATCTCCTCATCTTCTTAAAGCTGGGTAAAGATGCACAGTACATTTTAGCAGATCTTGGAGCTTTCAAAACAGCAAAGGAGAGGAACCTGCTGCTTCCAATTTCCCCACAGTTTTGACACTGACTTCACACTGGTTGTAGTGATTTGCACACTTCTCTGTGAATTGATTCATTTAACCACCCTGATGAAGAACTAATGCATTAAAAATAAACCCACGTCAATTCAGTTAGCAAAGGGAAGCATATCCACAAAGAGAGATGCCTGATGAGTGCCAGAACCAATGGAAAAGAGGGAAGGATCACACAGCCAAAGTCAGAGGAACATCGGAGACAGATTTTTTTCTATGAGTGACAACAAGATTTTAGATGAGCTCAACCATCTTTTGTAACTTTGCCTTAATGTGTGAAAATAGCACAATATGGAAAGGAGAGATACCATATTTTGCTTATCACCATTGTAGGTGCCAGGAACTTCCAGAACAGCTTCAACTTATCCTAAATATTCTGTAAAATTTTGGAATTCATCCATGAGCAAAAGGCTTGTGACATTATCACCACACATGTTATTTCTGTTCTGGTACAGAAAAAAAGTTGTAGTAGCAGGGCATGTGAAGGAGGAATAACTATCAGCATATATTTAAGAATCTATGCTTTTAATGTGCAAAACTCAGTCTTAGAATATTGAGTGGTGCAATAAATAGAATAAAGCCTACCAATTCATCAGCTAAATTAGCAGGAAAACTGACTGCAGTACTTAAAAAGAACAGTCCATTTAACAGGGTATACAACAAACAGGTTTTTTTAGAATATTCAAAGTTGGTCCTGCTCTGTATTTTCTTGAAATTTTACCTTTGAATTCAATACCAAGAATAACTGACCACTTCTCTAAATACCAATATGAAAAAAGGCACTTTGTTTAAGCAAACACAATTTTTATTAAAATAAAAAGAGGCAAACAAAAAGCATAATAAATACATTTGTGTATTGAAGGCATTCTTTTATTATTTTAAAAAATAACTCCTGTTTCTGAAATTACTTCTTCATGGCTTACTATCAGTTAAAAAATTTCTTACAGCTGCACCACATAAATCAGTGTTAAGAACCACTGCCATATAAATCTGGATCACATTAGCATAATAATGAAACCTGGTATTACAGCATGTTGATCGATAACCTAGTGCAGTTCTAAACAACAAGAAAACAATGTCCAATAATACTCAGGGGGAAAAAAACCCCAAACCAACCCAGATTTAATTTCCCTAGACAACCATCAAGAAAACCTTAGTCACAGAAAGATTAATCCTACTTCATCCAAAACACAGGGCTAGAGAAGAGGTTTTTAAAACCTCCACATAAGACTGAGCAATCATGTCAAATGTAATTCCAAGTTTCAATATACTCAAAGATGAAAGCCTATCAGAATGTTGCTAATTACAGATACAAATACTATCATAGAAACAGAAGATTGTCTAGATGTTTTATAGTTGAGAGTTTTTTTAAATTTTAGCTAAGTTCATTGTGAAATCTTTAAAAAAAGTAATCTTCAAAAGCAGCAATTCACATACAGAACTGTAAACAGAAAATGGTAAAGTCAAAAGAAGAAAATGATGAGAGGATGATTACTTAGAGCGGTCTTAGAAAGGTGGGACAGAGATGGATAAAACAATTTTACTGAGGAGTGTGGAATGGAATAAGAGATAAATTGTAGGAAATAGTTAAGAGTGAAAGCAAAATTATGAAAAGAGGAAGGTAGAGATTCATTCAGTGCTTATTTTTCGTGTGAAACCCTAGTCAAATCCATTGTTTTCCATTTTAACTTCAGAAAAGACAGATATTTCCATTTTAATTTTTCCCCTTTCTCTACAGTTATTAGAATATACATCCTGAGAATAAGACATGCACAGTATTTATATGTGGTAACATAGGCCCTTTTTATAATACTTTCTGTAATCTTTCATTTGGGAAAAAAACACTTTAACTTATTAGATAGTGAATGATATCATTTTTCATACCTCTGAGTCCTTTATTTTTGCCAGTCAAGAGGTTTACTTGATTTTTTTATTTGTTTTCTTTTGGTTTTGTTTTTTGGCTCTTAGGAGGTTTTTGTTGGGTTTTCTGAGGGGGAGGGAGTTGGGTTTCTTTTTTGTTATGTTTTGAGTTTGGGATTATTTTGGCTTTGTTTGCTTGCTTTCGTTTGCATGGAGGATTTTTTGATGTTTTTACATTTGAAACATTTTTTCCAATTCTATATTCAAATATTTTTTCACTTTCTATAATCACTTGAAAGCACAGAGGAAATAAAAATAATTAACAAACTGTTACAGCCATGATTCATTTTCACATGGTCTTGTACAACATGTTTACAATGGCACTGGCATTAGGCATAGCATATTTTTGCAATTATCAATAATAAAATGGCTATGAAAGGTAATTACTTTGATTAGCATATCACTGTAACTTTTTCATCCAGGTTATATTTAGAGAGTTGTTTTATCAAGTTCTACAGTATGTAATGAAGGCAGTAACCTAACAAATTACTTAGGTTCAAATTTTTAAAACCCCAAACTATAATTTGACTTAATCTCAGATTTTGCCATGGTAGAAAACTTGTAACAGTGGTTAGTATTTGAAAATTGTGTCGTTTAATATTTACTGTTTCCTTCAAAATGTACAAACCTTTTTGCAATTTAGCAACATCTACTTTATAAATGACAACTGAAATACTGCAGGATATGAAAATTTACAGTAGAGAGATAGCCCAAAAGTACAGCTGTTGGCACAACTCAGGATGTTGCCATTTTTGTGTATGTACAGTTCTGTTTGGGAGTGTACATCAGTCAGCTATGTACTTTATGGCTTTTTTGCTGTGTTCTGTATGGCTTTACATCTATGATGTCGCTACAATATTGGTGGATAGGGACAGAGCAACTAACATCATCTACCTGGACTTATGCAAAGCATTTGACACTGTCCCACACAACATCCTTGTCTCTATGGATTTGATGGATGGACCATTCAATGGATAAAGCACTGGCTAGATGTTTGCAGGCAAAGCATTGTGGTCAATAGCTCATTGTCCATGTGGAGACCAGTGACAAGTGGTGTCCTTCAGGGGTTGGTGCTCAGACCGATACTATTCAACACCTTTGTCAGTGACAGAGATAGTGGGATCAAGTGCACCCTCAGAAAGTTCATTGATGACACAAAGCTGCATGATGCAGTCAACACCCTGGAGGGAAGCGATGCCATCTTGACATGCTTGAGAAGTGGGCTAATGCCAACTGCATGAAGTTCAACAAAGCGAAGTGCAAGTCCCTACGCCTGGACACGGAGGAGATGGTTGATGAAAAACTCAACATGAGCCAGTAGTGTGCACTCACAGCCCAGAAAGCCAACTGAATCCTGAGCTGTAACGAAAGAAGTCTAGCTAACAGGTCAAAGGAGCTGAATCTCCCTGTCTACTCTGGGTTTTCTTGAGTAGAAAAAGTCTCTCATCCATATCAGCATATTCAGAGATTTCCTATATTGTTGACTTTAAGTTGTTCTTAGGTAAATAATTTGAATGATAAAATATTCACTTCCAACTGTGCAATGTAATGTAATCTATAGGAGACACTTTTCAGTAACAAGCTATCACAATTTAAGACAAATATTAGGGAGATAGAGAGAAAAGTTATCCAGCTCAAGCCTTATGCTTGATCATTACTTTATTGTAATTAGTGTATATGTAAGTGCACACACACACACGAACTCATATGTTAATTTGGCTTTCTGCAGTTAAAACACAAGTGTCATGCCTTTCTTCAAATACAGTAGAAATAGTTTTTTCATGCAAGAACTCCATGTTCAGGGTTTAGTTTGGTTATAATATATGATTGTTCCAGATACATTCTGATTCAATTATCAACTTTATGAGGTATGTTTATTGATACTGTCAACTGCAACATTACAAGGTGAATTTAACAACTGGTTTAAGAGCTACCTTTCTGTCATGTAAGCAGGTCTAAAAGTTAGACAGCCCTGTAATAGAATGAGTCTTTCCCATAGACTATAACCTTCTGGGACAAGACTACTATTGTGAACTATCATTTTCCTTTTTATAACTGAAATGTAGGTGGAAGACCTATAGCCACAGACAGTCTGTGCTGACATGCTGTGTTACAATGCCATATAGGTGTGTCATATATAAGTGGCCTCCACAAGAGAAATCAACCTTTTCCTAGACTCTTTCAAATCCAATAAAGAAATTTGGCAACACAAAAGAAAAATGAATAAATAATATTTTTGGTTCTCATAGATGATGACACTCATCTCCCTATAAAAGTAATATGTGCACTCTTCATCTGTAGTTAGTTACCAGCTAAAGCTAGTTACCAGCTTTGCAAAAAAAAAAAAAAAAAAGATAATATAAACCAGAGGCTGTAAAAGCAGTTTTTCTTGCATTACATGAGAAGTAAACAAGCTAGTCCAATATCCTTCAGTTGATTCAAAGTATTCAACCTGGTTATCAAGTTCAGAAAAAGATAGCCTCCATCTTCAATAATTACCAAAATTTTTAGTTGGTTTGTTGGGTGTGGTTTAGTTTGATTTGATTCGCTTTGGTTTGGTTTTGGTTTTACATCCTTACCATTTAACTTTGGATTTCCTTGCTAGCTATTTTTCTCCAAACCTCCTAAAAACTTGGCTTCTTTGAAGTAATGTAGGCATAAATTCAAGACACCATTTGCACCTTGTCTGGGCAAGCACTTTTTTCACCAGTAGTAACTATCTGCCTTTCTCTCCCTCAATGAGCATCTAGACATTAAACATCATAGAAAATATACCCAAGAATGCAGAGCAATTGATGTGTTCTTTCAGCTTTGCATTTCTAAACACAGTGACAAGCATTTTATTGCTTCAGTGTACGTTCTTCATTAGGCAAAGTTTTCAGATTGAAAACAAGTAATTTCATTTAAATGTTTTGTCTCATCAGAAGCCATCTCAGAGCTGAATATCTGTTTACCATTACATTTACTATTATATTATATTCTGTTACATTTCTTTTAATTATCTCTTTCTCTTATCTACAAATTTTGCGGTATTTATTACTCTGTGTATCTACCAATTTTTAGTTCAACATTCTATGTTTCGTCTGTTTACACCTTTGTTGTATCTATTTTTTTGTTCATGCAGTGCAATTTTTCTTATTAAGATTCATTCAGTTCTGTTATCTGTCTCATCATTTTCCACTTTGATTGCTGGTTCACTGTGCCTTCTTTCTTTTTTTAATTGCTGTTTTTCCCTCCTTCATCTGCACTGGTCTTTGTTCTTTTTGCTTTCTGTTTTCTTATCTCCTCATTGGTCTTTGTCTAGAACTTACATCTTTTTTTATTTTCTCTTTCTTTGTATATGGAGAGTGTCATCCTGTTTCATTTAGTTCACTGGTCCCTACATTTTCAAGTGAAATTCCTTCCTTTTGTCTCTTTTCATGCAAATAGTGGAGAAAGCTAGACAACTGTGGAGCAGCTGAAATAAAAATCAATGACTCAGTTATAAGACATTTGAAGGTGTTTCCAAAGTGGTGAATCCTTAATTTGATCCTTATCAGCTCACAATATCTGCTCTGGTTGTGAATTTGAACAGAAAGTGAACAACGATGAGAGAAGAAAAATGCCTGTACCTAGGCATTCTGAGATGAAAAAAATAGAAGACAATGGAAACTTTTTGAGTTTCAGTATATGGTCCATTGTCTCCCTATCAACAACTCCTGGAATACATCAATATCCAAAAAAGACTTAAACAGGAGAGTGAAAAAGAAAAATTTGTGTGTTTCAGTTGTCAAGGTTAGTTGTGAATGAAAACCTAAATGACTGCAAATATCCCACTCTGACATGTCTAAAAGACTTAATAATCAAATAGTCAAAGAGATCTTGTCTCTGTCAGATCTATTCTAAAACCTCACAGATGACTTTTATTCATTTGTTTTATTAGTATCAAGTCTGCTAACTTGAGCAAGTATCATATTAGTAGATGAAAGGTACAGAACTGACTTGGAGTTAGATACTCCAACTGCCATGTGAAATGACAATAATATAAATGAAGTGATAAAATCCTCAGAAAGGGTCTTTATATGGTTTAAGTAAAGAAGGAATTGTTCATATGAGAAATAACTTACAAAGAATAAAAGGATACACATGCATGAAGTGAAATGGAGCTACATACAAAGCTTGGATTCAGAAAGGAGAATCAAGACACTCTCGTGGCATTTTGCCCAGACAAGACATAGGCACTAGCCCTGGGCATCCTGCACTATATTTTGTGCTACTGTAGATCACCTAAGGGGAAAGGAAGTGGGGAAATATTGAACAAGTAAAACACATCTTAAAGTCAGGAAATCCTGTAAGTGGAAACCCCAACATAGCAGAAGTGAAGGAAGACAGAGTCAAAAGCAAGGCAAAAATGTGGGGCTGTTTTTACTTCTGTCTTTGATGAGACTTAATATGAGAAAGACTGGATCATTTGGTCCAATAATAATATACAGCAAATATATAAAAATAAATAATAGCACAATAGTTTCCAGAGTAAGGTAAGGAGTTTGAATGAGTGATAATAAAGAATGGAACATACATATAAACGTTCAGAAGGAATTATGGATAAAATTCTAAGGACCAGGAGAAGGAAAGTGTCTGAGTCAGAAAAAAACAAAATTACTGTAGCTACCAGGGTAGCATTTGGTGATACAGCAAGCTGGAGGCTGCACTAATGTTAGCAGAATAGCCTAAGAGCTGCCTGTTTGATACAGAATGCTGCCTATTAAGAGGAGAAACACATGTGCAGCATAGTTGAATAAGAAATGCAAGAGCAAGTAGAGCTATTAAATCAGGGCACTGGAAGTTTCTGCTAGTGCCGACACTCATTTTGCTAGTCATCTTCCTTTGTAAAATTTCCGTAAGATAATTTTGACAATTTAGCACATGTAAGATGTAAATTATAGTTATTTAACTCTACAAATAGAAAGTTTTATAGTCAAAATCTGATCTTCCAAAAATATATTTTTCCCCTTTGAAAACTGGGAATTGTTAGTATTTTATTTAGTGCTATTTTTAAGTAAGACCATAAAATTATAAAGGTATTGACTTTACTTTGTGTGATTTTATCTGTTGTTGATGGTTTTGTTTTGTTTTAATTTATCCAATGCCATGAATATTTCTCAATAAAATGTTAGATGTAGTGAAAAGGCTGGATAATTCTATTATTTCAACACTCTAAAATTTTTTTAAAAAAGCAAATTATTCAGAGAAAGTATACTTTCAATTTGTTAATGCTTTTGAGCTAAAGCACAATATTTGATTATGTTGTCAGTAATACTTGGCACATTTCTGATGGAGAGACAGGTATCTGACAATGTTATCAGGCCAGGAGCAGGCACTGATGGGGTGACAGCAGGGTGCTCAGCTCTTTCATATGGGTGTTCCCTTACCAGCCAGGGAAAGCACTCATTCTCCTCCTTCTGTGGTCCTCTAGACCACTGAAGCAGGTCCAACTCCTATGGTATGGTCAGAGAAGACTGTTGGCTTCTTGTTCTGGCATGTCCAATGGTTTTCCATGCCCTTTTCAGTTAGCATAACCTTGCCCAGAGCCAAGTAAACAGCCAAATCACCTACCTGCAACTGTAACAATATTTAATATGAATTAATACTAGGGGTTCTTTGTAATTTTAGACATTTTTACACCCAATTGATTTCTCTACTCTTAATTAGTTGGACCAGATTAATTTTAATAGCATAGTCAGTACCACTCACCCTAATTGGAGGAATAGCTGTCATTTCCTATGCTAAGGAATTGAAAAAAATATTTTAGTTTCAATTAAGTTTAGGTCTGAGCATTTTCCTCTGTTATGTGATAAAAAAAATCCTTTTTCTTTCAGTAGTTTGTGATACCATTAGCAAAGTCTGTTCATTTAGCACCAAATTGAAACCTTTGGAAGTACTAGGGTGAAGAGAGAATACCCAATTATATTTAACAGGGTGGTTATATTTTTTAGCATATTTAGGAGGATCCTGAAATTTTAAATAACTACCTATTAAGCTTCTGAAATGTTTTTCTCTTCAAGGCAGTGGACATCTCCAGTAATTTCAGTGAATTTCTCCTGTGCAGCTCAGCAGCACTGATCAGGTAACCTGTGCATTTGAGTCTTGGTAGCCTCAGCAGGGACTGTAGATGAAAGGATGATTTATCTTGCTTAAATATAAGAGATTAGAAAATATGAGTATTAACTCCCCTTTTAAACACTGAGAATGTTTAAAACTTCCTTCCATTCAAAGATCCTAAGAGGAAATTAGCCATGAGTAGCTAGAGAAATGATTTTAACCCAATTAAATCTTCGGACACAGTGACCATATCAACATTAAAAAATGTCTCTGCAGATACATGCTGGTCTTGCAGGCTCTCAAACATATGAAAACATATATTTATTAAGTGTTCAAAAATTCTAGTTTGTGCCAGTTTCTCACACCTCCTCTTCTCATGATTTTTAAGTAAACATATTCATACTTCTTCTCATTTATGCAAACAAATGAATAGTGGTCACAAAATTATTACACCTTTTTGCTAACAGTGGAGCTTTCCAAACTCCCATGCCGTGTCTGTCCTTTTGAAGACATATGTGAAGGAATTTTTTGATGTTTTTTTGCCAGAACATTATGGTAGACTAATAATTTTCTAAATAATTTTATTTTTAACTTTGAAAAATATATAGTTTTGGCTGCTAAAAAATTGCTTTCTCAGCATAAACATATGAAAGATTCTTTCAGCCAATACAATGAGAGAGAAAAGTACTTATTAAATGGGATTAAATTCAATTGAATGTTTCAATTTATCCCAGAAGAATTGCAGAAGGGATTTGTTTTATTTCTCTGTTTAAAATAGATGTGAGTTTGTTTCATTTATTCCAATGCAATTTTAATTTTGTGTGGAATATTTAAATGTCAATTAAATTTACTGGTTAAATTAATTAACTGGTTAAGTACTAGTAAATTTGGAAAATACTTTGCCTTGGAATTGTGAACAGAGCTTGGGTAAATAATTGCAAGTCATTATTCAAATATTTAAAGCTATTTTGAATATGACACTGAAAGTTGGGGTAGCTAATTACAACAAAAAATATTTTAGAAAACTATTGAGCATGAAATCTCTTTTCAAATTAGTATTCAATTCCAAGCATCTAACTCCTTAAGCAAAAAAAAACAAAAAAACAAAAAAACAAAAAAAAAGGCCAGCATACTTTTTGGTATTTACTGGCAGTATATTATATGTTATTCTTAGGCATTTTTTTTCAAAAGTAGAAAACAAAGTGTTATCCAAGATGCAAAGTAAAATAATTGCAAGGAAATGTCAGAGTTGATATTACCATTCTCTCACCCACCTACATATGTACTACATCACTGCCACTAAGCACATAGTTTAAAATTAGTTATGGCTTCCATGTGGCTTTTCAAGGAGTGACATGAAGAGTATACCATGAAAAATTCATATAGGTAGCTCCATGCTTTGTTTTGTATGACATCTAAAACTTGTTTTAAAGGCAAGCATTAAATAATTTTCTCCTAGATTTTTCTATGCAGTATCAGAACTTTGAGAAAACCAATAGAGCCCTACCTGATCCTGACCAGCCTCTCCTGGACTCCCATTCACCACTGCCCATGGATCCTGGGATTACATTTCAACCCACCCTGCAGTATCCACACCCTGCTGCAGCTCTGTCCCTGCCACTGCCTCCTGTATGAGCCTCTCAACCCTAATCCATGGGGAGTTTAGCTGCTCCTGCTTCTTTTTCCTCACAGCTGGAGACCCTGGCAGCACCCAGGAACTGGCTCATCACTTGTTGTGTAGGATGCTGTCACTGGACCCTGTTACAGTCCCCAGCTCTGCCCTCCATGTTCAGGCCCTGCAAGATTGTGCCCTGTTGGTGAGAGCACAGCCTGAGTGGGGTCTCCTTGGCTCCAAGCTTGTGCCCTGAATGGAGCATTTCTTTTCCTGACACTTCCTAAGGCAGCAGCTACTACAGTGGATTATTTACAAATTATACCATAACATGTTTTCATAACATGCAAGAGGTATCATCAGATGACTCCAAATGGCTTTTGCAAAGCAGTTGATTTATGTGATTTTTTTATCAGTTCAAACATACCTTCTGTTAGCTTCATTAAACCATGGGATTTCTTATCACTAGTGCAAACAAAACTCTTGTTCTCAAGTTGGGCACCCAGAAAATTGAAAACATATTATCAATATGCATCTTTTAAAATCTTGATTGAAATGATTCATCTAGTACTACAGAAAAAGAATGTGAGAGACAGAAATTTTGAAAAAATGGAAGAGGTGTTTTATCTGGAAATGCAACACTTTCACTCAGAATGGCAGTAATCATAGAAAATGAAACCCTGTTTCTTTATTTTTATTTTTTTATGAAGGGACCTAATTGACGTGCCACAGAAAGACTCCCAATTAGGAAATTTTGCTGAAGGTTTGTTTCAAATACAGGAATTAATACTGTCTTTCTGCAAATGGATTTTTTTGTACCTGATTACGAATGTAATTTATGGGCAGATATATATTTTTTGCATATAGCTCCCAGATTTAAACTATTCTGTATAATTTGAGACAAAGATTATCATATGATATATACTAAATCAAGCATATACAATAACACAAAGATGCAAGTGTAATATTGACTGTACTCTTCCCATAATGGCTATCTCTTACATACTTTTCTCCCATTTGTTATCATTTAGCTGCCATTTAAGTGCCATCTAAATCAGTTAAGGCTGTTGTGCATTCACTGAAGACAGTTAATGACTGCAAGTTTCAACAAGATTCAATGCTGAGGAGACCACTTAAACAAAGAAGTACAAAACTGGATGAGGAACAAGTCAGAGGTCATGAGCTTCACGAGTAGTCAAATTGCAAAATCATTTTAATTCATTCAGAAAATTATGTTAAAATATTGAAGTAAAAAAAGAAATAATGGCCTTATCTGTCAGAAACAATATTTTTAGCCGTCCAGTTACATATATTTTTCAAATACACCCGTTAGACCCTGGAAAACATTTTTGTCTGTTACAAAATTAAAGGGAGGGTGACAAGGGTAATCTGATTATGCTTCCATTAATGTCACTAAGTAAAATGACAAAATGCGCTGCAATTCTAGAAGAATTATTTCCACTAGAAACTGCACCTTGGTAAAACTTCACTTCTTTAAAAATCTTTTATAAATAGAAAACTCCAGGTAGCATTACTTGCTACAGCAATCTGAGATAATAAACTTCACCATGAAAGATTTAGTAAAGCTTGCATAATTTCACTATCACACTTTCTTAATTTAAAATCTAATTTGCTACTCACACAAATGTGTACTATTCTTCTACTGCACCCACACTCTGGCAAGACCTTGTAAGTCTTGCGAAAGCAGTCTATTTCAGGACCTATACTGAGATTTAATCATCTTTTCCTTTTTAAGTGCTGACTTATTCTATTCTTTTCCACAGAACTCCTTATACTCTTCTTCACCAGAATGTAGTGGCATCCTAAATATACAATACAAAAACTTTTAAGCATGACAGGTTTCCTTGGCTTTCTTCTCAAGATATTGACCTTTAAAAAAACCCCAACATATCCCCAAGCTCCTGCGTTGAAAGACTAGTTTAATTAAAAAAGAATCCTGCACACATATACCTATAAATGTATATAGGTACCTATATATCCATGTGTCCAGATACATATACATAGATACAAACATATGTGTGCACATAAATATATATAAACCTTTTCAGTAGCTTGAATGAGACATAAAGAAAAATAATTTTGCCTTTGCAAGATATTATTTCCCTCTTCCTTTCATCCTCCTAACTTCCTTCACCTGTTTTCCCTGATGCTATTTAAACCTGTAACTCAGTAAGGACCATTGGTTCCTAACTGTAATAATTGTTTTACTCTTTTGCATTTGGGCAAAGTATTGTTCATGTACTCTTTGAGATTACAATTTAGAGTGGATTCACCAGTAGAAGTCTTGACTGACAGTGAGGGCCTTTTTGGGCTCCTATATTTGAGCAAATCTCAATTTTATCTTTTGAGGAGCGGAAAGAAAGGAGAAAAACTACATGATCTTCATTTTTCTTGTTGTGAAAGACAAAGCTCTAACAGGTCCATGTCTTTCTTGTGCTGGGAGCCTCAGAGATGGACATAGTATTCCAGGTGAGGTGACACAAGAACAAAGTAGAGGGGTAGAATCAGCACCCTCAGCCCACTGGTCATGCTTCTTTTGATGCAGCCCAGGGTACAGTTGGCATTCTGAACTGCAACTGCACATTGCTGGTTCATGTCCAATTTTTCACCTACCCATATCCCCAAGTCCTTCTCTGCAAGACTACTCTCAATCCATTCATTCCTCAGTCTGTACTGATACTGAGGATTGACCAGACCCAGGAGCAGGATGTTACACTTGGCCTTATTGAACTTCATGAGTTTCACACAGGCCTAGTCCTCCAGCCTGTCAATGTCCTTCTGGATGGAATCCCTTCCCTCAAGTAAATAACTGCACCACTCAATTTGGTGTAAACTGCAAATATGCTGAGGATGCATTCAATCCCACTGTCCACATTGTTAACAAAGATTTGTTATTTGTCCCAATACAGCCCCCCTGGGGGACACCACTTGTTGCTGATCACCATTTGGACATTAAGTTGTTATCTACAACACTTTGGATATGGCCATACAGCCACTGAATTATCCATCCATTAGTCCTCTCATCAAATACATCTCTCTCCTATTTAATAGCAAGGATGCTGTGTGGGGCTGTGCCAAAGACCTCTCAGAAATCTAGATAGATGACAAATTCATTTACAAATGTCAAGACAGATGATCATAAATATAACTAGCAAATGTATGGCTAATGTATCTGTTGCTATTGCAGAATTATTACATAACCCTTAAGAGGTAACCTTCCAGAACTGGACATCTGAGCCATAACTCTGAAGTAGGCTCTGATAAAAAGTGTTCTGTGTCTCATCACAGTCTTAATTTCTGGAACTGATATTTTCATACTGTGATCTCTGTGTGTTAGAAGATGCTCATGTACAATTGAAAAATAAATAAAATGAACTATTACCTATTCTTTATATCTTAAATGTTGTATTTTCCTGATCTCTATCAAAAACCTCCTGTTGCAAAGATTACAAAAGTTCCACTGCTACTGGATCATGTAAAGTGAGCCTTTCAAAACCTCATATTCACTTTACATTCATTTATCCATGTTTATATGCATCTAATTGCATTTTATTGAGACAATTTTTGAGGGCTAGATTAATTTTAGCACTTACTTTAACTAGAATTAAAGCACATGATCTAGATTTTAAGACATCATCAATTAAGGAAAGTGCACCTTAAAGACTAAATAAAAAGGGATTCATAAGCAAAAACCATTATCATATAGTTTTAAGATATTAGTACAAGTTAGACTGTAATAACATTTGTTTTTTACCTTGTCCTAAAGTTTGCAGGATGAGGATGCCCATCATATAATGACAAATAATCATATTCTTCTTCTAGAGCAAAAGACTGAAAGACGATCTGTATTCTGTTTCTTTCTTCTGCTATTATAACCCATGTACAGTTTGCACCATTTGGATATCCATATGGGAAGCCAGGGCTTTCTATAGTGCCATTAAGTCCTTTTAAAGTTCCACCACAGGTATAAATAAATCCTAAAAAAAATATCAAGGAAACAAAAGTTAGCAATCCATTTTTGCATCAACCTCTAAGAGAATACATCACTAAGAAAACCCGTCAAAGTGATTCCTAGCAAGTACTACATTTAGAAAGGTAAAGCCCATGTTTTAATAAAAATGCTGGCCACTTAAAGCAAAACAACCCCACCCACCTAACAAATGTGTTTTCCATACTGTTTATGAAAAGACATATGGTAGCATCTCTGTAAATAAATATATATAACAACATCTATGACTAAATTTGTTTGCCTATGAGGCAAAGTATTCACATCAATTCCCTTTTTTGTCAAGACGAAGAGAAGAAGTCAGAGCAAAGTAAACAAATTTCTTTTGGTACAAGTCTAACACAGATTAGACCTATTAACCTTGTGCTGCTCCACATATTTTGGGTCTGGAAGAGACTCAAAGGCTATTTATTATGAACAAGTTTTCCCCAATTGGTAATTCTGAGTTATGAAAGCTGTGTGCTTAAAGACTTAATCTGAAGTAGCCATCTGTTGCATCATGTAAATAATAAGCTGCATATTTAGACTGACCCTAGGTGGGTGTTGTTTAACTCCAGCAGTCAGGTAAGCCTCCCCCAGCCACTCCCTCACACACCACACACTCCACTCCCCTTCTACTCCCCCACAGTGAGACGGGGGAGAGAATGAAAAGAGTAAAATGAGAAAACACATGGGTTGAAATAAAGGCAGTTTAATAGGTATAGCAAAAGCTGTGCGTGTAAGCAAAGCGGATGAGGGAATTTCTTGGCTACTTTGGCAGGCAGGTGTTCAGTCATCTCCAGGAAAGCAGGGGTCCATCATGCCTAATGGTTACATGGGAAGACAAACACTATAACCATCAACATAGTCCCTTCATCCATCTTTCTGTCAGCTTTCATCACTGAGCATGATGCCATATGGTATGGAATATCCTTTTCATCAGTTGAGGTCATCTGTCCTGGCTGTGTCCCCTCCCAGCTTTTTGCTCATCCCCAGCCAATTCGCTGTGAGGGACATCATGAGAAGCAGAGAAGGCCTTGAGGCTTTGTAAACACTGATCAGATAGAACTAAAATGTCATTGCGTTATCAACATTCTTTTGATCACAAATCTAAAATTTAACACCATAGGATGAAGAACACGAAGAAAATGTCTATGCCAGCCAAATTCAGTACAGTGGTTCAAAGCTGAAAGGTTGCTCTGCCAATAGATCCTTTTTAAAATTAATATCCCCAAATGCCAGAACTGGCTCCTACATCCAAACGCCGATTTTTCTTGCACTATAACAATTCTCTTTTTTTATAGTAAATCCATGTTCTGAGAAAAATTCGAGAACAAGAATAAGTATAAAAAGATCTCCTCCAAGTCACTGTGACCTGGCAGCACAGGTCCTTTTCTATACTTCTGAGATATAATGCTGTTACAGCAGTTCCTAACTCTTCTGATTAGGATTCTATTCTGTAGAATAATTTTTCTTTCCAGCAGCTTTGCAATCTGACTGTAGGTCTACATCCCCTTTCCAGCCTGTCTGCTCTCTTATCCCTTAAATATTATATCAGATTTCCTGCTTTGCCTTTGGAATCCCCACAGCTTCTCTTCCCCAAGCATGCTCAGAGCAAGTCCCCTCTGCTCGTGGGAGGATTTCATCAATTGAGAGCAAGCACCAAGTGCTCAGCTGCTCTTTCACAGAAAGAAGTTATACATTTCATAGCAAACTACAAACAAACAAACCAGATGCTGTCTCTTTAATTATACACACATGTATATATTTGAGCTCATTAAATCATCTTTTTGGCATATTCACAAGCTTGTCATCACATTGAGAATTTAAATGTGCAGAGAGCCCTTTCTCTGAAGTATTAAGCAGAAATCTCTTAAGATTTTACACTTTGTATTGCTACACTGTAAAGTAGCTTTTCTTGACAACAGAAGAGGGACATGTACAATATTTTTATCTCAGCTTTTTCATATTTATCTCCAATGGTGAGGAAAGATGCTTCTTGTGAAGTATGATCACTCTTTTAATACAAATATCAGTATATGATAGATATATAGGACAAAAGCAATTAGGGCTTTGTTTGCATCACCTGACATGTGTAACAAATTTTACATTCTACTGTGAATTATCTTAGAGAATTCATTCTCATATCAGTCCCTGCACAATCTTCATTGTTAGGAGTCTGTTTTATTTATCTCTGCATCTTCCTCATATACTCAAACTATTTTAAAATCTACTTTATGTGTTGTTATTATTTATTATTTAAGCTCAGCTGTTTTATTTAGCACTTTAAAAATCTTTTGGAATACAGTTTGTGAGCAAGTCACTTTGCAAAACTGAACTATTAACTCAGCATAGAATCTTCATCCTAGAAATTTGATGCTTTCCACCAAATATAGTTGCTGGAATAAGATTTTTAAATAGCTGTGTGAACATATTTGTCACTTTAGTTTTTCCTAGAAATCTCTTGCTGAGGACTACTTCAATTGAATTAGAGCAAAAGCTTAGAGAGACAGGTGAAAATTAAATAGTGCAGACTGTTAATTTTTATGCATCTCTTTAGGCCACATGTGGAAAGCACAATGTAAACTCTGGCAAAAAATCATAATACAGCTTCATAATTCAGAACCTTTGTTGCTGTTGCCATACCTACATCATGAAAGCTTTCTATTACATATGGACTATTCTGTTAATTCAATGCAAACTATAAAGAAAAAAAATCTAATATAACAATCACAGCTATGATTGAACAGAGCCTTGTAGGTAACACACTACTTATTAAGGAGTGTAATGCTACATATTGGATCCAATAATTGGTCCTATCTATATATGTATATGAAATTTAAACTTCCATGACATATGAAATTTCCACTTACTCCTTTTATTCTATATCCAAACTGTAACAAAAGAGAATTATTCATATGTTGCAAGATGATACCACTTGGATGTTTTTCAGAGATGACTAGAAGAATGTACAACAGCTATACATGTGTCAGAAGATACACTTTTAAATTCAAGAATGGAAAAAATCCCCAACCAATGGTGAAGTTTAATTTTGATAGGTCTACTCTTTTAGTCTGTAAAATAAAAAATCTTGCCAACTGAATCCATACAACATGCACTTTAATCTCTGCTTTCATATGTTAATCCATTCTGTGATGCTTTTCACCTTGGCAGTCCAACTTGGTTCTGTTCAAAATAGACAGCGTACATTAGCTGACTGGTCTGATCAAATGTGAAAAACATGGCATTTATTTTCATGAGGTAAAATTCATGCTGAAATAACTAGGAATATATACTGTGATCTTTTTCATCTAGATTTCAGAACTAGCATTCCAAACAGAATTTACTTGCAAAGTGCTTTTCATTAAAGAGGTTTTATTCAAAGCACACAATAAAGAATTTTGAAAAGCTTGAAGTTACACTATAAAAAAAAATCTTGTTGAAGTAAGCATGAAGAACAACACTACTCATGATACTCTCTTAATAGCTAGTATGATTCAAATTTTCATTGCATTGTTTTCTACCAGATTTCAAAATTTGGGTGTTTAATTCTCATCAATTTTACATGGATAAATATTTCTTGAAATCAGAAACACAGGTGCTGTTCCTGATTTCAGTCATCCTTTGATTCATTGTGGAATTACAGTAAGCATCAGCAACATCAGTTCTTAATCTATTTATTCAACTTTGATTGCTTTCTGACAAAGCAAGTAATCGTTATACCATATCCACGTCCTTTGCCCTTGGATGTCCCATAATTATACACATTCAGTACATGACAATATTGTCTTTAGATTTTTCTGTTCCTTATGACCATTCAATTATACTGTTTAATAGGATATTTCCACACCTCTCACCTTCCAAGTACACCACACCTCTCACCTTCCAAGTACTCCACATCTTTTGTTTAATCTTCTTTGATCAGTGTGTTCTTTAATAGTAGTCATTGTACTGAGTCTGCATTGATTAACACACACATTTCTAAGTTGTTGATGTATTTCCTTTTAAAGAGGTATTCAATACTCGCATTTGTTTTAAGAACAAACAGAAAACGGAGGATGATTTGTTCATATGCTGTTTTTTTCCTCTGTATCTTTTCTGATAACGCGATCTCCTTTCATTTCTTTCACTTACACCTATCTTAAAGCACAGCCAATTGCATCTCAAAGTATTCCTTAGCCGTGGCATCCATGTTCCTCTCTTTTTTGTGCAATATACCTATTTGCAAAACTGATCTTTTCCTCCTACATGGTGGTTCTCTTCCATTCAGAATCCATCAAATTCTTCTTTTTCCTTTTCTTTAGTCCAGAGAAATCTCAGAAATGTTTTATAAAGCTTTATTGAAAAAAAAAATCTGTTTGTGAAGTGCACAATATAAGAACAACATTGAAGCATCTCTATGAAAATCAGCTCTTATGAGTTCCAAGATATTGAGGATTTCTTAACTAAATTGCCATTTCATTTCAGTTTGTTCTTAAAAGCATTAGTTTCAAAACAAAGATATTTGGATGCCTATTCTCTGCACAACGTCCTGGAAATTAGGCCAATATGAGACATTATGAAGTTTTCAAAAGAAGCTTGCTTTAAGGTTTTTCATCTCTGATTTGGATCATTTTAAGGCTATAGGAAAATATAGTTATACTTTTTGGCAAATAACTGAGTAAGATAAATTGTCTTGCCTTTTCATAAGCTATAGAAGGTGCCAGAATGACTTTTCCAATCTTTTGGTAGGGTTGACTGGAAACCCAATAACAAGCTCAGTGTAACTGAGTACAGAATACCAGCCAAAAAGAGCCTATCACAGTAAATTATCACCACATTTGAAATACTTTATGGATGCACTGCTTTTCCTCCAGAGAGCAATTTCTTTGTTTCAGACATCTTTTCTGAAAGAGGTTTGGAAATACTTTAGTCTTGTCTTCTACTTGTCTCAGCTGTGAAAACTAGAAGGACAAAAGATTCTGTTCCTTCATCTCAACATTGAGTGTATTTCTTCTTTAAAGAAACATAAGATCTAAGAAACAGCAAGACCACTCACATTCACATGGAATATATCCCAAGGAGCAGAAGCCTTAAAATGGGAAGGTGTCAAAATAGGCAACTGGATCTCATTTAACAGAAGTATCCATAACATTTTTGCTACATACATTCAAATAAATATTTATTGTCATTGTGTGTATTTCTTGTTCTACCGCAAAAAAACCTGTTAGTTTCTATAATTGAAAATAAAAGGCTTTAACTTCAATAGTGTCACCAGTCTTTGATGAACTTTAAAATAGTTGCAACATAAATATACCAACCTGTAAGTCATTCAACAGAAGATTATCACTTCACAGGAAAATAGAAGTTTTTTCCATCACCCTTAGGCACTCAATTACTTTGGTTTATACATAACTCTTTGACAGGGAATAGCCTTCTGCTTCTATTTTAAAAGCATTGCTAGCACCACCACACATGAAAGTCTGGTTTTAACAAAGTCAGCTGAAATACACCCAAGATTTTATCCCCAGTATGTAATTAACTTTTCTTCTAAAGATATTTCAGTACTTTCATATTTCTCATGTAATATCCCAAATGCCTTGTAGACAAGCAATCATCTGTTCCAAAATAACTGCCTCCTTGCTCATGCAGCCAGAGAAGGGTAATCTCTCAGATGTGACAAGCATCTGGGCAATAGAACTAGACATAAAAACAAGAGAGGACATTTGGAATCTTACCACAGAATGAATTAAAAATCCTCTCTAGGATTGAAATCCTGACATATTTAATACCCCTCACACATGCTAGCACTGCTGACTTGCATGAGAATCACATTCTTATGTTTGGGGAGAATATAGATAGACATTAAAGGTGTTTAAGGCTCTTTAAGATTATTTGGATTTCAAGTAATGGAATTTCTGGCCTCCATGGCACTTGGTCATCCTGCTTCTCACTCCTGCGTTTAAGAATAAACCTTTTGAGCTATGACATCCTCATTTTAGAAGAACTAACTGTGAGAAGTGTCTTCATTAGTACTCTGATCCTCCACTCTTTTTTCTTCTTCTACCCACTCTTCCTGCAGTTCTTCCACTTGAAAATTGGATAGTAACCAGCACACAATCAGAAACTAATCCAGGAATCTTCCCAGCACCCTAAAGAGAACTCCATTTCAAAGGCATGGCTGAAAATGAATTTGTGCAAATTTTGTGTTTGATTACATGAGAAATTTACTCTTCGGAAAAAATATGAACAGAGATTCCATTGTAAAGATAAGTTGTTGAAAGAATTATGTTTGTATTACATTTCCTTTTCACTGTTCCTTTTTCTGCAAAGCTAAACACATGTCCAAAAGTTTATACAGCACGTCATTTGCATAGATTTCCTAATTGGTATTCAAATAAAATACCTTAGAGTAAATTTCTTGTTTCATTAAAATATGCTGGCAAGTACTCAGCCCTTTCAACTACATGAAGGATCATAGTAAGATACAACAACTGCAGTAGCAGGTCAGACTAAAACTTCTGAAACAGGTTATAATTTACTTGACTCCAAGCAATATATTGCTTCTAAAGCTTCATCACTGTTGTATTTATTTCTTATTTTCTTTTAATTTATTTTAAAAAGAAAAGAAAAGAAAAGAAAAGAAAAGAAAAGAAAAGAAAAGAAAAGAAAAGAAAAGAAAAGAAAAGAAAAGAAAAGAAAAGAAAAGAAAAGAAAAGAAAAGAAAAGAAAAGAAAAGAAAAGAAAAGAAAAGAAAAGAAAAGAAAAGAAAAGAAAAGAAAAGAAAAGAAAAGAAAAGAAAAGAAAAGAAAAGAAAAGAAAAGAAAAGATGTATATTACATCTGGTAGATTGAAATCTTGCACTGGTTTCAGATAAGTGACAAAAACAGACTATTGTAAATCAAAATATCCTGTTGAAATTTGTATTTAGAGAAAGAAAGAAATAAACAGTTCCTGTAAGTATTCTAATACATCATAGATCTAGTCAAACTCAAAAAGGGAGAGGGGAAAAGGGCTAAGAAAAGTCAGAATGAGGAAAAAATTTCCAGTAAGCATTCAGATAGGAAATCAGCATTATTAAATAAATATGATGCTGGTTTCAATGACTTCAACAAGATTAGAAAAGATTTGGAAGACTCAGTGCTTGGAAAATCATGACAAAATTAAGGCTCTGTTTAAAGTTTCTGCCAATAGAAACTGAATATATGAATGGCTCAGTATTTACTGTGCAGTACCACAGATCATCTTCCTATATTCTGTTTCCTTCTTCCAAAAAGTAGCAGCCAGCCTTCTATGGCAGCTCAGATTGATTCAGACATAAACAGCCTAGAAACTATTCTCATTCACTCAAAGGGATTACCTTCAGAAGAAATGTAATTAAAAAGAAACCCCACAAAACCAAAACATT
>NW_008652342.1:81673-90008 GCF_000695815.1 Acanthisitta chloris
CAGACCTTCGAAACTCTGCCAGAAACTTGAGAAGAAAAAAAATTACCTAACTAGTGTTTCATGCTTCTGAAACATTACCTTTCCCAGTGAAACATACAAGAACTTGATGTCAATGGGTACTCTGCAATGCCATTACTGTGGGGTTTGGATCATCATCCCAAACACACTCCATGTACTCTACAACAACCTAAACTACCTGAAGGCAGCAAAATTAAAGATGTACTGAGAATTAAAGGAAGAAGCAGATGGAAACGCCAACTGTAGTCTTTGATACACTCCATTTTCTACATCATATAATAGTGAAAAAAACCAAACCAAAACCTCTTCAAAAGTCAAAAGACACACAGACTATATAAGGGTCAATCGGATGCAAAGTGACTAGCAGAACTTCTTGTGAAGGATTTGACACTATGGAAAAATTTCCGACAGTTCTTAAAAATGAAAGGAGCACAGTTTAAACATCGTAGAAAAAAATAAGTATCTGTTACAAAAAGAAATGAATTCTGCCTTCATTTACTCATAAACTTTCTAAAAAAGTAATTTTTGCTTGAAAATTTTTTTACTGTATTAAAAAAATTATTCCCATCAAAATATCTACAGACTGAAAATTTTTTCAATGTTATCGTGTGCGTGAATACAAAGGTAATTTTTCAGATCTTGTCAGTTCTGCTTACTTTTTAATTTTGAATTAATTCTCATTGTACATTTCTGAACTTGCAGTAGGTCAAAGTATTCACATCTTTACCATGTACTTCTATGTATCATAATTTTATTATTTTTTTGCATCATAAGAATTCTTTGCCAGAATCTAAATTTCATTAGTCTATTGAGGCAATTTAGACAGAGGAAAAATCAAAAATAAGTTAAAAAGAAGATTGCTATAAGTTACAGAGATATCCCAGTTTGTATTATCAATAAATGATGCCTCATTTATTGATAATTAAAACAATAAATTTAGCATTACCAATATTGTTTATATTATGTTAATTCCCACTAATTATTTCAATTTAAAAAGCAAACATCACCACTGAAGGGTTTGACTCTAAAATATGGAGTATTTAAGAAATAAAATAGTTGTCTAAAAAGAAGATCAGGGAAGATTTATTTTTATACACTGGAAAACACTTCAAAGGCATGAAAAATTTTCTACCCAATATATTAAAACTGCTGATAATACTATTCTACAACAATAGCTGTACAAATGTGTCCAACTCTCTGGAACTAACCTCATTTTTTAGACTATTTAGTAGAGATAACTATGCCAAAATGTTATGGAGCCAAGCACTTATCAAGTGCTATTTCAAATTTTGATTTGGTCCCAGTAGTCACAGGACTATTGAAGCTGTTGCTTCTACTCTATATATTTATTCTGGTCATTTCCAGAGAAAACACACTTCATTGTAAGATGCAGACAGGTGAACTGCATACCACAAACTCTTAAGGAGGAACCCAGCATATTATGGCAAAATGTAGGGAGCTCATGTGAATAACTAGGTTTTAAACATCACCTGATTAGCAGTATCCCTAGGCAGCTCTACTTACTGTGACTGAGTTACAGAGGGGCAAAGGAGACTACATTAACTGATTCATCCACTGCAGCTGGATCATCATGGAGAGTCACTACCATCAAGCAAAGAATCTATCTCTCTGCCTAGCTTCATATAGCTTGAAGTTACACTGTGACCATTTGCAGAAAGGGGAAAGAGGGATAAATACTTAAAGGTACCACTGTTGTCTCCTCTTCCCTCCTCCACTGAATATGGCAAACAGAGAAACAAACAAAAATCCAACCACATCTCCTCAGCATCAAAGAAAAACCCATTTGTTCTCCAGAACTGACTAGTTACCTTTTTCCATATTCCTGCCAACAACATCTTCTAACCAAAAATGCTGGATCACCTGAACTGAGAATGCAGAAAGGTGTTGGTTGAAAAGGTTATGTGAAAAGTGAGACTGGAGAAATTCTGTGTGAAAGGAGTCTATAGAAAATGTTTAACGATGGGGAAAAAAACCAGTAAAGGCCAATAGTGCCACACTGAAGTCACAGAAACAGGAAGAAAAAATATTTAGGTAAATAATTCTGACTTGGATAATGCAGTTTAACTTGTCATGTAAAACTGTTTTAGAGAACAGTTATACCATTCTATTTTAATAAATTATTCTTGTAAATACTGAGGTATTATTGTTGGCTAGATGTCTTCATGTTCATTTGTATGGGACAAAGGAATGTGGCACATTAATTACTTTCTGCTGTATGGACTGATTGGAATTTGGACAGATCTTACTAATGTGCTAGGTATTATGTGTGTACTGATGCCTCTTACATACTATAAATATTTCCATGCAAACACTTTATGCATGGGAAAAATGTAGATATCTACTCTGAGTCTTTCTTCTTGGGTTTCAGCTTATATCAGCAGAAAAAAAAAAAAGTGCAAATTATTTCTTGAGACTTAATGACAATTTGTTTTATAATAGCCCAAGGCACAGTCTTGGACATTCAGTTCCTCCCTCCCAGTCATTAATACTCCGCCAGGGCCAGTGTCGTTTCTTGTCAAGTATGCAAAACACATCATTTTGTATTAAATTTTGTGACTTTACATCTTTAATTGATGTGGTCCCTGGTTTTAGCTTACTTCACCTTTTGGCAACTGTTACTCCAAGTGTCTCATCCATTCTGCTGTACTGATGTCTGCTTTCAGTAGCTAATATTTCTGAAATTAATCAGTACCCTACATTTCTAAAATATTGCTGGTAATATTGCCGGTGGCTTATCATGAATAATCATCCTGTCTGACATGACAAACTAGCTCTAACAGGAAAGCTATTACTTTGAAACAAATTGTACTGCATTGAAATATTCTCAGTAGTAAAGAATCTCGGTAGAGTATTAAAGCTGGTTCAATTCCAAACAAGGAGAAGAGAGACCTTTGTTGTCTTTCTCAGGTTGTATTCTCTTTATTAAATATTAGATAATAGCAGTCATACATAACAAAATTTTCAGGAGGGAGGTACATTTTTTTAACTTTGATTTTTATTTTAGCATTAAAAATATAAACATTGGATCCTTGGGGCATCTTAGTATAAATATTAAGGAGCTCACTACTCTTTTATGCTGTTTTCCTAAAGGCATGTTGTTGTCGGTTACTGATTCCCTACTTCTTTGTAGTAAATGAAAATATTTGATTATAACAAGGCCAACATGAATGCAGAGACAGCCTTTGTCATGGGAAGCATTTTGAAAACATTTCAGTATATAAGCATGTGTTAGAATGTAGATAGATTACATAGATAGGTACAACTATTTTTAATACCACACACTGATCACTGTGATAAGGAAATACTCAGTCTCATCTTGCATAAGGTGTAGGAGTGGAATTTGGATTGAGTTTTGACAAAATAATACCAGAGAAAAAGGGCACGGTAGAAGACTGCACCAGAGTAAAAAACTACGATTGCATCAAACTACCAGTCTCAGAGGAGATGTGACCACCATGTGTGACAGTCTCTTCAGTGATGGTTAGTGCAGTTCAAAGCAGAATTAATTGGAATGTTTGGATGTAACTTTTCACCTTTTTTATCATATAGTAAATATTTATTAAATAATGTATTCTATGAATGTATACCCAAAAACATTTTTATTAGTTTCTTAGTGCCAACATGAACTTCTGGTCTAACTAGAAGTGACATCCCATGTAATAGCTAGCTGTTCATAGTAATTACTGGGGTATACTAAACTCAATTTCAAGTCCTCGATCTCTGTGTTGTCCCAATTTATGTGTCCCACAGAGTATTGGACATAGGTTAATTGCAAGTCAGCTTCATGCTCATATCTTCTAGAGTGCCTCAGTTCTCATTTAAATTGTTACTTAGGATCAAAGCCAAATTTGCAAACCTCTATACTTTGCTTCTGTAAAAGCAGATTTATTTTCCAACCTTAATTGTATGTCCAGTGACTTCTCTGTCAGTGTATCTAGATTCCTCTAGCTACTGAATGCAGTCCAGGGGTTTAAATCATATTTATGTTCCAGTGCTGACATTTATTCTTATCTCATCTGCTTGCAAATGAGATATAAAGAGTAGAATTTGATTAAATGTGGGTGTTTACAATGTCCTAACAGCAAGGTTCCTGTTATTATCAGTGGAGTGCTGGACAATAGATTCACTGGCACTTAGTCATGTACATCACACTGCAATCAAATAAACTGACTCCATACTATTTCTGTTGGCTATAACACAGATTTAAATATCTAGATCAACTTCGACACCTGCTCTGCAGGTGCCTAATATCAAGTGAAAGAATTCTGTCTAAGATATCCCTTTAGTTTACTCTTTTCCAATGATTATGTTAATGCTTTTTTTTCTTCCCAAGCAAGACAAGGACAGGAGCAAACTCAGGCAAAATTGGGCCAGTAATTACTGAAATTACAAAGGAAAGGCTTAGAATCCTCAATATTTACTTGCAATTATACATGTAAGGTTCACAGTACTTTCTTTTCCTCTGCCTTTCCTGAATGAGATGAGGGATAGGGACCTGAGCACTGCATATTCAACATCTAGTCTCAATTTCATACTTGCAGACTACAACATAGCATTGCCATCATTGTTGCCATCATTGTAGCGAGGACAGAAAATCTGACATGGCCAGCATAGCAAGGAGAAATCTGCCAGCATTTTCCAACAGTAATAACTGACGCCATCACACCTTGTAGGTAATGGCAAGAGCATCAAGCTGGTTTCATCTGCCTGTAACAGGTTCCTCCTAGATTCAAGAGATGCTAAAGGAATGTAGGCTGCTCAACTGCTCTCTGCCTCTGTAGGAGAGGCAGATGCAGGGAATCCCAGGACAGAGTCTCAATCCTGAAATCAGATCTTTCTGTGCAGAGGGTGGAGTTGATGGAGAGACAGCAGTGAGGAGGGAGAGAACAGTGTGTAACAGCAATACTGCTTAACCAGCTCTTCAAGAGAAACGTGATGAAAATCGTATTAGCTCTGCAGCTGGTGCAAATGAATGCTCTGCACTGGGTTTCTTTAGAGAGTGCCCCAGTTCACATTACACCAGTGAGCAACAGCAACAGCTTTATGGGAACAACCATAAGCATTTGAACAAGGGCCAGAAAGCAAGAATAGTACTCACTGAAAACCACCCTAACGGTAACCCTCTGTCTCCCTCCTTCCCACACAAAATTTCTTATTTTGTTACAAAACTTCTGTATCGGTGAAAAATGTGATGAAATAATGAATTTTTATTAGTGTGCCAATAGAAGTTTCTACAGGAGTAAGGTGTGACATATTCTTTTCTCTCTTATTTACTATCTATATAACTAGGACTATGTGATTATGCTATCAGTGCAATGAGGCAAAAACGGAATCCAAACCCGTATGAATAATTTACCCTGTCTGTATAGAAATTACAGAATTTTAAAACAAAACATAATTATATTTTTCCGTTTCTCTTAATTACTTTGTTGTAATTTGAAGGATGTGATCAGGGTATTAATGAACTGTAATAAGTGGAAATCAATGCACGGTGAGCCAAACAACTTTCAAAAAGTAACACTTACTTCTTTAGTGGAAAGGATGTGTTGACTCTGTTGAATTACTATGGCAAACTCCATATGATTCATGCTGTGGGGGGAATACAACTGCTGCTCAGTGCATTGAAAAATCCAGATTGCTAGGCTGTAATTGTGTCCTGCTAAGACAGTGTGATTGTTAATACCAGAAAGGCTCTTTGATTATGCAATGTGAAGTCGTATATTAAGGCTAAACATTGTTATGATTTGAGTTGACTAATAGAGTAACTCTTAGAACTCACCAGAAAGCTTAAAGCAGATCTCTGTTTAAAGAAGCTAGATATCTCTATGCACAGATTATGTGACTTTCAAAGCTTAAGAGTTCATTAAAGCTCTCTGAAAGTTTGTCATATGTGCAGTAGGAAAATTGAGAGAGGACTTCTAAGTACTCCAAAAACAAAACAAATCATGAAGGCCACTACAAAAGGTTACCTTTGAAAAGAAAAATTCTAGAGTACATTGCATCTGCCCTCATCTGATAAACGTTATAAGAACTAAAGAGGATATCAGAATTAATTGTAAGTGTGATTTAATTTTTATAAGTGACACTGGACTTAATGTATTAACCACCAAATAAAACCAATCCATTAGCTTTAATTTGAAATAGAAGATTAGAAACCCAAAGATGTGTCATAATATTCAGAAATGCTGTGAATAAGGCAGTCACTGATAAGAATGAGACTATTTTTACATGAATAGTCACTGTATTTTTATATTTCATTTAGAAAACATGGGACATGTTATCTAGAACTTATTTCTTTTTTCAATTTATGATTCTGCTCACAAAATAACCTCACAAGAATTCTTCACTTGTGCACAACAAAACCCTTTGATAGTCCAGCATAAATTGTTAAACAATGAAAAAGCTCCAACCCTACTCATCTACTGAAATATATAATTTAACAACATTGAGGTATATTTCAAAATTATATTCAGAATGGACAAAATTTGAAGACTTAATTTACTGAATTTCTTTATACTTAATTCCCTATTCACATTACACAAAATCCTGTATTTTTTCTTATGAACAATGCTTTGTCAAAGACAATCAATCATTAATTGTGGGTAATGCCTTCCTAGATGGTCCTATTCAGTCAAACAATTATGCACATTCTTAATAGGAGACATTCTGTTCTGCTTTGCCTGTAGTTTTGATTAATATTTTGCTTGTGTAAATCACTAATCCTAAATGTTCACAGGGTTAATGACCCCATGCGGAGTAATAAACAGCAAGAATAATTGAAATAATCTATTTAAAGTTGTTCATGCCTCTATGAAATTCTGAATTGATTTTTTTCCTGTGAGCAGGAGTAAATCAAAGCAACTTCTTTCTTGTAGTTCACAACCCATTAAAGCTTCTGTTTTTATAAAGATATGATATAGATTTTATTTTTCATTCAAAATCCATAAATATTGAAGAATCTAATATTATATTAAACCCATACATTGCAAAAATACCAGGTAACTCCAGCTTGCTTAACAGATTTCCTTCTGAGTGTTAAACACTGTATTTATAACTAAATATATCACAGTTTTTGAAATAATGCAGCACCCAATTTGTGCCATCCTTAAAATATATTTATTTAATGAGCATTTTAGTATATACATTCTCTTTCAGTTACCTTAATAAACTATGTAACAATACAACAAAAAATAAAATTATATTACTTATTGAAAGCTTATATATAGCCTTACCTTTTCTAATTAGTTTTACTTAGGACACCAAACACTAAAATTCCCATGTAGGGGAAAAATTGTAAATATTGCAATATTTGTATTAGTGTATGATGGACAATATTTTATCTTCTTGGTAAGACTATGTTTTGATTTTTGCTACTTTATTTTCTTTCATTAAATATTTGTTACAATCAGTTACTCAATGTTTTCTTTTTTTCAGTATTTTCTTCTACCTTCTGCATGCTTCTTACACAAGCCTTCATTGTGATAATTTGTATGCTGCATTTTTTGACAATTTGTTTAAATACTATTTCTCTAATCTTTATATTACTGTGCAAAATGAAGAAAACAGGTGGAGACATAATTTTAGGAATAAGGTAAAAGAAAATATTAATTGCTTGTCAGCAGCAATTGCTTTTAAAACAAAATAAGAGAAAACATCTCTTGATCTGCCTTTTAAACTTCATGTTATGGGAATGTATTGCCCACTTAAGCTAGTAACCTTTCTGTGGCTTGCATTACTTGCTACAGGGGAAAATGACATTGAGATATTGTCAAGAAACATGCTGGAATATTCCATCTGGCTGAGTTACAAGATTTGCAAAATGCCTAAGGAATAATGCAGAAACATTAGCTACAGTTACCCTTCTCATCAGTCCCTAGATGTCAAAAAAAATTAAGTCGTAACAACAGGTAAATATAATCATATCCCTGTGAGTTTTACACTTCAATGACTGACCCAGAACCAGGAAGATTATTACAGCTAATGAGCTCAAGAAAGATGAAAGAATACTGATGGATTTACACTGAGCTGTTACTGAGTTCACAAAAGATGACATTCCTGGTCACTTTTCTCTTTAATTTCTTCTAACTTAATGTTTATTGGGATTCTTTATGGCAAAATATTTATGCAAAAAGTTAGAGAATGGAGTTCGTACATCATCATCATTAATTCATGAGGATCAGATCTAACTTATTACAGAATGACACAGCGACATTGACTTTGAGCTAAGATAACCATTATCAACTGAAGGTCTAGCCTTAAGGGAAAAAAAAAAAACCAAAAAACCAAAAAACCAAAA
>NW_008652342.1:90277-98031 GCF_000695815.1 Acanthisitta chloris
AAAAAACAAAACCAAAAAAAAACCAAAAAAAAAAAAAAGAGAAGAAAAGATAATACAGCTCTATGCAGTGGTATATATAAAGTGCATTGCCCTTCAAACAGCTGTACATGACTTGTTAAAAAAAATTAAAATTCACCAAGATACAGGAAAGGAAATTCCTGCCTGCAAAATCACAAAACACTTCTGAATGAAATGTGGGGTTTTTATTTTTTCTCCTTTATTACAGTACAAAATGCACCATATTTGTTTCAGTATTGAAACTAAAATATATTTAGAATAAGACAGGTCCACATGTGTTGAAGTCTTACAGAATCTGGATGCACGGACTTGATTAGCAGTTAGAACATTTACATTAGATTCAGCAGTTCAAGAAATGCTCACTGGGTACCTTCCATGCTCCTCACCCAAGACTTCTATTTTCAGAAATAAAATTTAAAAAATCATACTTTTCAGTTTATTTCTTTTGAAGTAAGATTGGTATAAAATTCTCTGTTAATCTGAGTTTTAAAATGAAATCAACAGTTAATATGCAATGAATTAGATAGCAAGACTGCTAAGGAAAGCTGGTAACTAAAGGGTCATTCATACTTCAGTTTTTGGAAAACTGATTAAAACAATAATGAAAGTCATGGCATTCAGAAGAACATAATCCAGAGAGTGTTGATGGGACAAGTTAATTTTAACTTGGACTATGAAAAAAATAAATTTAAAAATCACAAATGAAGCAAAAACAAGCCAAAAAACAATTGTTTGAAGATGACAATCATCACAAACATGAAGAAATGTCACAGAGGAGAAAGAACAGGTATAACTTATCTGAATGCCTGAAAAGCTTTGGACAAAGTCCTTTACAAAACTAGAAGACCATAAATTGAGGATCAAATCAGGGTGAAAGATAACTTGTTGATAGAGATGTTAGCAAGGAGGTGAATAGAAGTACATAATTGATTATGTTTATTATGGTGACATCTAGAATCAGAGAATCATTTAGGTTGGAAAAGATCTTTAAGATCATTGAGTCCACCCAGCACTGCCAAGTCCACTACTAAACCATATCCTCAAACACCACATCTACCACCACATCTACATATCTCCAAGGGATGATGACTCCATAGCTTCTCTGGGCAGCCTCTTCCAATGTTTGACAATCCTTTCAGAGAAAAAGGTTTTCCTACTATTCAATCTAAACCTCCCTTGACACAACTTGTGGCCATTTTCTATTGTCCTACCAATTGTTACTTGGAAGAAGAGACTGACCCTCACCTTGCTACAACCTCCTTTCAGTAGACAGTGATAAGGTCTCCTCTCAAGCCTCATCTTCTCCAGGCTAAACAACTCATCAGACTTGTACTCTAGACCCTTCACCAGTTTTGTTGCCTTTCTCTGGACATGCTCTAGCATCTCAATGTCTTTCTTGTAGTTAGGGGCTCAAAACTCGACACAGGATTAGAGGTTCGGCCTCACCCATGCTGAGTTCAGGGGGATGATCACTGTGCTAGTCCTGGTGGCTACACTATTGCTGATAAAAGCCAGGATGCTCTTGGCCCTTTTGGCCACCTGGGCACACTGTTGGCTCATGTTCCACTGTCTGTTGACTAGCACCCCCAGGTCCTTTTCTGCCCAACAACTTTCAAGCCACTCTGTCCCAAGCCTGCAGTGCCATTTGGAGTTGTTGTGACTCAAGGGTAGGACCTGGCACTTGGTCTTGACGAATCTGATACAATCGGCTTCAACCCATTGATCCAACCTGTACAGACCCCTCTACAGAGCCTTCCTACCCTCTAGCAGATCAACACTCGCACCCAACTTGGTATTGTCTTATTTAGAATGCATCTGTTCAAGCCATGAACAATCAGTTTCTCCAGGTGAACAATGTGGAAAACAGTGTCAAGTGCTTTGCAAGAGTTCAGATAGACAACATCCACAGCCTTTCTCTCATTCACTAAGTGGGACACCCTGTCATAGAAGGAGATCAGGTTTGTCAAGCAGGATATGCCTTTCATAAACCCAAGCTGACTGGGCCTCATCCCTGTACATGCTGTGTCATGACACTCCAGCTGATGTGATCCATGACCTTCCCTGTCACAGAGGTCAGGCTGACAGGCCTGTACTTTCCTGGATCCTCCTTCTGACCATTCTTGTAGATGGATGTCATATTTGCTGTGGTGTAGCAGGTCACTGACAATTTCCTCTTGGATTATGGGGGCTTCATTTTGTTCCCCACCCGTCTTCCAGCTCACAGGTCTGTGTACCAGACACCAACTGGTCCTACTGTTAAAGACTGAAATAAAGAAGTCATTAAGTACCTCAGTCTTTTCCTCATCCTTTCTCACTTGGTTTCTCCCTACATGCAATAAGGGATAGAGATTCTCCTTAGCCCTCCTTTTTATTTTCTTTTATAGGAGTAGCCAGGTTAAATTCTAGTTAGGCTTTGGCCATTCTAATTCTCTCCCTTGTAGTCCTCCTGAGTTGTCCGCCCCTTCTTCCAAAGATCACAAACTGTCCTTTGATTCCTGAGTTCCAAACAAAGTAATCTGTGCTGCCTGGATAGTCTTCCCCAGGCTCATCTTTCAGTGCATGGGGATGGCCTGGTCCTGCATCTTTAGGATTTCCTTCTTGAAGAATGTCCAGCCTTCCTGGCCTACTTTGCCCCTTAGGACTACCTCATACTCTGTCAACCAGTCTCCTAAACAAGAGAAGTCCAAGGTAGCAGTTTTGCTGACCCTGTTCATCACTTCTCTTGACAATCAAAAACTCTATAATTTCATGAACACTATGTCCAAGATGGCCTCCAACCATCACATCCCCCACAAATTCTTCATTTTCAAACAACAGGTCCAGTAGAGCACCTTCCCTAGTCAGCTCCCTCACTAGCTGTGTCTGGATGTTATGTTCCTCAAACATCAGGAATGTCCTAGTCTGTTTCCTCTCTGCTGTATTTTTATTTCCACCAGATATCTCGCAAGTGGAAGTCTCCCATGAGAACAAGGGCTAGTAATTGTGACACCTTTCCCAGCTGCTTATAGAATATTTCTTCCACCTCTTCATCCTGGTTGGGTGGTCTGTAACAGCCTCCCACCATGACAGCTGCCTTGTTGGCCTCCTCCTTGATTCTTACCAAGAAGCATTCAACCCTATTGTCACAAGCATTAAGCTCTAGAAAATCGAAATACTCTTTAACATGCAGGGATACTCCACTGCCTCTCCTTCCTTGCCCATCCCTTCTGAGGATGAACAAAGCAAAAACTGAATTTCATTGTATCAAATTTCAATGAATGCAGAATACCTTCAAAAGTTGGCACAAAAAATACCTACCTGTATTAGACTGCAGGTTGTGTGAAGTGATAAGCATGGAGAGACAGAATGTTGTACTGCAGCCCTTTTTTTCTTTCTTTTTTTTTTTTAAATGGCTAATGATTTTTGAAAAGGGCAAAGGAAGAGGTATCAGAATTTTACAGTGATGAAATAATTCGAGGGATTTGAGGATGGAAAAGGTCACGAGGATGTTTATAGGACCACAAAAAAAGCATTTGAGAAAATGACAGTGAATGAAAAGGAACATAACTTGATTTAACACACTTCTGGTTTAACTGGACATAATTTTGCTTACCTAAATAAAATCTTAATTATTATGAAGCAGTGATCTAAAATAAATTTTTAAAAAATTAAAAATTTGGGTGATAACACAAAATTAATGTAATGTGGTTATTTTGAACCAACACATCATAAAGTTCTTCCCCTGAAATACTAAATCACATCCTCTTCTGGTATATATTGGAATAAATCCAGTGAAGCCCAGAAAATTACGCTGATATAAGACAGCTGATAGCTGTTCAACTACATTCAGAAATTGAAACAATACAGGAATGACCAGAAAAAAGTGTGCAGAAACACTGTGAGAGTGAATGAAAGGAGGCAATTTAAAAGAGATAAATAAGAATGGCTTATATAAAATGATGGAGTGATTAAGTGATAGGTCAGGCAGTTCAGATAAGGTGGTTTGGAATTATTATTTTGCCTGATTCTTGAATATTAAAAGATAATTACATATTGTAAAGTTCCATTTAACCAGTGTTCTGTAGAAGTGGTTCATGCAAGAAAATACTTAGCATATGAATTTACTAAAAATGCAAGATAAGCTATCTCAATGGAAAGAAAATAGTTCCCACAATTACATTACATAGGTACACAAGGAGACACGTTCCAGATGCTAATACCTATAACTACATTATGTGATTACAAAATTACAGTGACTGAGTTTTCTCTCCCGGTATTATTTCTCTAGTTCTATAATTTCTCTGATTAAAAACGACACCAAAGCCCTTTCTTCAGAAATCTCTCCCTGTCTTAATCCTACAGCATCCTACAAAAACCTTTTGGATGAACTAGTAACTGAAGCTGCAGTCAAACTGGCAAAACATAGCTACATCATGAAGTGCTCTAGAGGTGAAGTTTCCATGATTTATTCTTTCCTTTCCCAACTACACAATGACAGTGAGTATGAAATTATACAGACCAAAGAATAAAAGGAATATACCTATTTTATGTACATCAAAGTCTCTGAATCACTGTATAATTTCTTGCCAATCACTATACCAGATTACAGACTCATTTTGATGGCTGTCATTGTCATTTTAAGATCCGCACACTTATTCCTTCAAGATTCATTTTTTTTCTTAGTAAATATTGTGTTGGATTTTTGGGGTCACGATTCCCTTTTTGTTAATCAAATGCATTGGTCTATGTTTTTGCAGATGACTCTCCTGTATACACAGGAAAACACAAAGAGATGCCTTCCCTTTGCCTTACTATTGAATACAACAACCAAACAGAACAGGTTCTCATTGATGGCCTCTCAGACAAGAAGGGAAATAAATAATAGTGTAAAAAACTTCTAGTATTGGCTGAAATAATAGGGAAACTTTTACCTCTTACGTAATCCAGATTCTCGTCAACATATGTGAGAAAATAAAATGTTGTAACAACTTTTTGTTTACTATAAAATCTTGATGAGTTCTAATATGCTTTTTTTTTTCTAAAATACACATTTTAAAAACAATGGGTAAGATTTGACCTTTTCAGTATGAATAAATTTGAATGGGTTTGTGAACCTGTTGTCTGCATTATCTTTCTACAACTCCTTCTCTGGTTTGAAAGAGAGAAAAAACCCAATTTTGTTGTAACTCCTGCAGAATAGGAATATTTTTGTTTTGCTTTTTCTCCAAGTAATAATTCCACCAGTGAACCATGATAAAAACATTCAACTCATATCTTTTTACACAAAAACAATAGATATGAACATTGTTATTCATCATATTTTTTCGCATGCTATTACTGTTTTGATTTATTTTTACTCAAGAGAAGATGCAGATTTTAATTCAAAACTGAATGTGAAAATCTGTTCAGAGAGATCAATGGTGTTAAGCTTCCCATGTTGTTAACATTGTTTCCTTATCACTGTTAAATTTAAAAAGATTTTTTTGAGATAAAAGCACCGAGTTTTGTGTTTATGAATTAAGATTCTGAATGTGGTAAATATGGTAAATTATAAAAGATTTGTCAGTAGAACTTACTTGCTAGAGAAACAAAAATATCTGACATGATAGAAATTACTGCAAAAATACTTGTGCTTAGCATTGCATACAAGATTTATTCACAGAAGTATTACTCCAGATAAAAATGACTGTTATATACGGAAAATTGTGCATTAACATAATTCTTTCTATCATAATAAAATTTAAGATTATAAGAGACCTTTTGCCTGAGTTCTCTAAGAAGATCCAGTCTTTATTTGTTTGAAAGGGGTGTTTGTTTGTTTGTGGGGTGGTATGCAGTTAATGACACTTAGCATTTGCTTTTTTTCTGATAATTCCGTAAGTTTACTTAGGCCCAGTAGCTAAAAAAGAGCTTGCTTTCAATTTAAAAGTAGAAGACAGCCTTTTCATATCTGAAGGATTTCTTTTTCATACAATACTTATCAGAGAAACACAGAATATTCAGAGCTGGAAGTGACCTAAAAGGATCATCATGTCCAACTCTTAACTATTGATGTTTCTTCATAAGAAATCAGGTGCATATCAAGATAGAGTAGCATCAGAAATTTATTGTTCTGTGAGTTTATGACCTGCAAGTAAGAGGACCCAGACAGCTCCTCTCCACTGAGAGATCACTCAGGGCAGGAGGTGGAGTGGTTGGGTGGGGAGGCAAGAGATTGCTGGATCCTTAATGTCTCAGTTTCTTAGGTTACTGGAGGGATTCATAGTGTGACACAATTTTTTTAGATGTACAAATTATTTTTTAAAACTATAGGTAGGACCAATAGAAGGACGAAGATTAAATTTTGCCTATTGTGCTGGTTTACTGTAGTTCTATATTAAATATAAAGCCTATTTTAGTCTGTAGAAATAAAATAAATTGTAATTTCCACTGGATGGCACATGGAAGGTCTATCCTGAAATACTCAAAAATAACCCAGAGTACAAGACATTATGAATAGAGCACACCAAATATCATAGAATCATGGAATCAACCTGGTTGGAAGAGACCTCAAAGATCATTGAGTCCAACCCTACCATTGTTACTAGACCATGGCACTAAGTGCCACATCCAGTCTCACCCTGAAAACCTCCAGGGATGGTGAATCCACCACCTCCCCAGGCAGCTCATTCCAATGCCTGATTACCCTCTCTGTAAAAATCTCTTCCTAATATCCAATATGATGCAAATCGGGGAAAAAAAGTCATATGGCAAACAAACAATATAGCCTATTCCAGAAAGGATGCAGCATAATAGAAAGATTTTTGCAAGGGACTATATTGCTTGCGTCACATTTACATAAACCAGTTTAAATTCTGGGAATGTATAGAAAGTATACTTGACACAGATCTGCATTCACAGTTATTAGAAATAATATTTGGAACTGCGAGATGTTTTGTATCACGGTTGCTTTGCATCTGAAGGCTTTTAAGCATTCGTAGCTAAAGAGGCAGCGCTGCAGGGTCGGGATGGGCTGCGCTGATGAACGAAGAGCCGCAGTGCCCAGCGCAGCCGAGCGCGCCCCCTGGCGGCTCCAGGGCGCACCGCAGGACGCTTGCTCCTCTGCAAGCAACTCCGAGCAGCAGCATCGCGAATATTTTTCATGGGCGCGCACTCTGAGATAACATCAATAACTTCTCATATTTGTACGACTGACCACTTATTAGCCAAATAATTTGTATTTATCCATTCATAATTGGCCAATCTCTCCAAGTGTTCCGGAAGGGAAAATATTAGGCACTTCCGGCTTACAGAAATATGGAAATGCCACAAATCATGTGAAAAAGTTAACACGGTCCACAATACCAGAATTACTTTTACTGCCCCCTCCGTCCAGCTCCTATCACAATATCTTTCTTAATGAGGCCTTAATAAATTGTTATGGTTATAACACTGCAGCAGCCCCCACTGTGCAATACAAAGTGTTTGGGAACAGCTGTGTTCCTTGTAGCCTTCAATGAGAGGCATAATCTCATTCCCTCTCTGTTAGATCTGCTAAGAAAAATAAATGTTATTGACTGATCTTGTACCCAGCTCTGGAAAAAATCATTTTGGTAGCAATAAAGAGCTGCATTGGTTAGCCAAGCAATAATCTGCATCATAACATCAAAGGTCAGGATATCTCCAGACAGTTGTTTTTTGTGTGTAGATTCTACTTTGAGGTTTAGGCATGTACAGAGGGCAAACTTGCATGTCATGTAGCAAGGGACAAGAGGGAA
>NW_008652342.1:98046-99624 GCF_000695815.1 Acanthisitta chloris
TAAACACCAGAGAAGGATGCTGTTGCTGCACACCTGCAAGTATCATTTATCTATATATACTGGCCTCTTGCCTTAATTTTACAGAAGGAAGATGCTTGTGTAATGTCAACTAGAATCCTACGAGTTTGAGTTTTAGCAGTTCATAATAGGAAACAAATGAGTGGTTTTCTTCATTTGAAGACAAAGCATTATGGACTTAATTCCAATATTTCCTGAAAAACACTATATGAAAATTGCTTGCAGTTATTCTGCACTACATATTATTTTCTCTAGTATATTTTTAAAACTGAAACCCAAAATTTATCTGGAAAAGCATATAGATGTTTAGAAACTGTTCTGATACTATAGGTTCTTTAACTTGCAAACCTAGATATATTGAAATAATATAAACTAAGTTGTCATTTATCTATATACAGCAAATGCTAGAGAATAATAAACAAGGATTGCATGAAAAGGGATTTAAGTATGGACCTCCAATTCTCCTCTTCATAATCATATTGAGCAATTCTTGTGAAAGCATTGCAGGTTTGACTTCACATGGACAGATCACAAAGATTTCCAAACTTTTTAAGAACTATTCATATTTCTCACATATATTTGAGAACTAAATTTAAGACAAATTGAAAAAAAAGGCATATTTTACTCCTTCATTCTACTGGAAATATTAATGATAAATGGCACAAAAACCCTATATTATTTTCATAATGATTCTAGTCAACCAATGCTAGGAAATGTGAGCAGGGAGTTATACACTATGTGCTACACGTATATGTCTTACATGCCAAGGACATACTTCTCTCTGTGTGTATGTACAATTATGGAATTGTCAGCAATTGCAGAAGTGAACAGAAAGGACAGGAAATACAAAAATAAGTTAAGACAGAGAAGAATAAAGTAAGTGCTATCAGTAGAAGCAAGGATTAGAAAGGAGAGCACTAAGTCTAGGAGAAAATATCTATGAATTGAAGAATTTCATAACAGGGAAATCACAGAGAATTCTTTAAGGTTTACTCTCAGTTCTTATTCCATTACTTTTTATACAATGTTGTGATCTTAAATAAATTTTTGCGAGTTTGCATCCCATTTACAGAAATAAATTATTAAAAATAAATCTTTCCTTCAGGTCTACATATTTAAATTGTTAGTTCCACAAAGCACAAGCTAAATATTTTTTCTGGTATTTCATTTCCTCTACTACTATTTGAAAAAAAAGTACTACTACCAAATTTTAAAAGGCATTGCTGCTAAATTATCTGATGCTAGGAAAGGTAATATTGAAAATTTAAAATATCCAAGTTCATACTCATGTATGTAACTTAATTTTTATGGATACACTTTTGTGAGCTCAATTTTTGTATTAAAATGTCAATAGCCTACAAGACTGACATTGAAATATTAAGAACCTCTACTTAATGGAAATCAAGGTGTGAAATTATTCCCCCCTGGATATATATTGTACTTTTTTTTTTTTTTTGTCTTAAGAGATTCTGAATAAGTGTGCCAAAGGGACAATCTATTGTCACAAATGGGAAGGTCTTAATTATAGAAATTATTTTTATTCTTTTACATATATATATA
>NW_008652343.1:0-275 GCF_000695815.1 Acanthisitta chloris
CACCGGTGGGACAGAGGGACATGGGGGGACACAGGGCTGGGGTGGCAGCGGGACATGGCGGCGTCAGGGGCTGACAGTGGGGTGTGAGGAGTGTCAGTGGGACACAGGGAGCGTCAGGGGGTGTTATGGGGTGGCAGTGGGACATGAGGCGTGACAGGAGGTGACCGTAGGGCATGGGGGGTGACAGGGGACGCGGGGCTGAGGGAGGTGTCAGGGGTGACAGGTGTCAGGGGGTGATGGGGACAGGAGGGGTGACAGTGGGATGTGAGGGGTGT
>NW_008652344.1:0-2430 GCF_000695815.1 Acanthisitta chloris
CTGCCTTCCAGCAGATCCACACTCCCTGCCAGCTTTGTGTCAATAGCTGGTGAATTTTGGTGATTAATTGGATCAGTGATTCCCAGCCCACACCTTGTGAGCAGTACTAGTCATAGCCATGTGAATTTAAATATTGGAAGAGGGAGCAAAGTCCTACATGGCCAGCTGCACACTGGCTCTTTGGTGGTTTGCCTCTGTCCCAATGCTAATATTGTGGTCCAGATAATACAGACTACATAAAATAGTAAGCTGTAGTTGCTAAAAAGAATTATAATAACAGTGTAATTAATCCAGTTAGAGACATGTGTCAGTGGATTTCTAAATACAGCTTCCATAGTCGAGTGTGTGAGAAGCCTGAACTAGGTAAAAATGTAATTTATGTTAACATTCAGTTATTTTAATCAAGCTTTTGGTAATATGGTATGATTGGTGCAGGACATTCCTTGTTCTGGTGAAGACCTTTAGGGGCCAACCAACTAGAGCAAGAAACAGTTCCAGGTTGTAGCATCAGGAATGAAGTTATGTTATGCTACAAGGAACCATCCCCTCAGATCCAGCAGCTCTCCATGAGCAGACTGGCTTACATTTCTACAGCACCATCAGGAGAGAAGCTGTAATCTTCCAGAAGTCTACAGATTTGTCTGATAAACAGAGCACTCAATTTTTGTGTTGTGTGTAAGCCCCAAATAAAAATGTGGGACACAGTGCATGAAACAGAAAGTATCCACACCAAATCCCTAGCCAGCTTAAAGGAATGCTTTCACAGAATATTGTCATAACAGCTGGCTGTCACAAAAACAGTGTGTCTTTTTAACAGCCACCTCGAAGCTGGAGGCATTCTGTATGTTGCAGTTAATAGAGACTCAAGAGAGCTAACAAAAAGCTTTTTTTTTTCCCATTGCTGGTCCAACACAATCACAAACAGACATAATTTCTTGTCAGATCATGCTGTCAAGCTTCTCTCTTCAAAGGAATCCCTGAAGAAGCACACCAAGAAGTTCAGCTGTGGGATGCACTGCTCTGAAGCCTGGCTTCATGAGAGAGGGGGAGGATTTGTTTGGTTTGTAGATTTTCGTTATTGTGATCATCTCTCCATAGGAGTGGATTTTATGATCAGAGCTGACTTATAAACGATTTCACAATAATGCAAAATAGAGTAGGTATGATTACTAATCTAAGACAGGGAATCAGGTCCAAAAAAGGATTTGGGTAGATTTTAGGCATGACGTTATCCTTCCAAGGGATTAAATGTTTAATTGAAACACTGTTTAGATTCACAGCACTGCTTCATTCTCTCCTCAAAGGTGTGGTTGCACAATTGTTTGCTAGGTGATGTGAACTAGATCAAAGAATTGGTCCAGCATTAAGAAACTCAATTTTTTATGTTTCAGCAGAAAGCAGGAATAATCACAGGATTTTAGTGCTTTTATATTGTTTATACATGGCATACATCAGAAAATGACTTTCAGAAAACTACAGAGCACTTTGTACATGTGCTCAGAGCTCTGCCAGACCTGCATAGCTGGGAGTAAGCTCCTGTCTCTTTGTTGGCACTCAAAAGTGGGTGGATGAGTGCCAAAATCTCCTGGTAACTTCAGACCAGCCAAGATGCACAGAGAAATGTTGCAGGTCTTTTGTGTGATAGCCTAATCGTCAATACACTCACCCAGCAAGTGGGAGGCCCAATTCATGCATTTGCTTCAGCTCAGGGGGACTGAAATCTCTCTTTCACCTCTCAAGAAGATTGTAGGTTAAATGGGGAAAAGGTGGATTCTTAAAGGAAGTTGTGTTGCTGTGCAGACAAGAATGTAAGAGCCATGGGACCAGACATACAGTGAGGCAGAAAAGGGTGTAACTCTGGCAGAAGAAGGTCCAGCCTTGCCAGTGCTGATTATATTCTTTACATAATACTGTGGTTGCATTAACAAAAAAAAAAAAAGAGAATACCAGGAGCAAATCCCCAAACCAAAATTCTTCCCATCTCATTCAGTGCCTGGGAGGGTGGGCATCAGGGCTTTAGCCTCACATGGGCTTTAGCAACACAGTGTGCAACTTGTTGCGTTTTTAGGCTCCTGAACAAATTTCTTATTTGTTCCTATTATGATACCTTAAACTCTGATAAGCAGCCTGCTCTGATAGTCAATTATTTTGTCACAGAGCTGCTATGTGAGTTGAAAAATACCACTGTGCTGGGCTGAGGGAAATCACCTAGCTGAATATGCAAAGAAAGATCAGCAAATACTGTTTATAACAGCAGCTTATATAATGTCTGAAACCTCGAAAAAGCACTGACAGTAATGCCCGACCCTTTTCTTACAAGTTTGCATGCAGGTCTCACTGTTCAGAAACCTTTTCTCTCCACAGAATTATACATTGTCAGTGTGCCAAAGAATATGGTGGGGTACTGTTTTATATGAAAAGTATTTCTTC
>NW_008652344.1:2459-29088 GCF_000695815.1 Acanthisitta chloris
TCACACCAGCTTGTTGAGTTTGCAGGTATGTATTGGTAATATAAGGTTGGGACTGTAAGGAACACTCTAGTTTAAAAGAGGAAAAAAAGGAATAGGAATGTAAATAGGAATTTAGAAACAATTGTAAATAAGCCATGTATTGCCATAAACCTTCCTTTTCTTCCAAAGTTCATCCTATTGCAACATTGTTTGATCTCTTTGGAAAGAAGACACATTCAGATACATTCCATAGTTTTATGATTCCCATGGAACATTCCTTCTCCGGCCATTTTCTCTGTCTTGACAGAGTCATTAGTTTATCTGAATGTACCTATCCCTAAGATCTCGATACACTGGCTGTGTGGGACTTTCATTCCAGGCTGGCCTGGCCTGCAACATGACTTTTAGCCTATTATTTACCTTCTACTGCAAACCACAAGCTGGGACATCACTATTGACCTCCTCTGTAAAATCCTCCACCGGAATTTATTACTAAAGAACTTACTGGCTCCAGGCATTTAATCCTACTGGTCAAGTGTTAAGAGATAAATTGCTTAAAAAGTAGGAAGAGTTGCAGTCTTAGCACTGGAGGAGGTTGTGGATGATGGTGACTGCAGAAAGAATCTGATAAACAGTGGAGTGATGCATTCCATCCTTGACAGGCAAAGCTAGCAGCAGTACAGCTAAGGTTGCCTAAGATGTCACATCACAGGCTGTTTTAATCCCAGGCAACTTTACCAAAGTAATCATTTGAGCTCACAGTTTGCCTAATTGCATTCTCATTCTGTTAAGTATATGGGTTCCACCAAACCCACTTTGGACCCATTGAAATTGCAATTGCAAGAAATACATGGGGGTTTAAGTAAATTTTTTCTCTCTATTTTTAAGATCTCCAGCTTTTTCATGCTTTAGAGCAGGGACTCAATTTTTTGGCAGAGGAACAATTCCTTTCTGCTTTTGGCTGTCAAAAGGAAGATCTAACGAGATTTGACTGAAACAGTCTCTGGTAGAGTCAGCAGCAACACGTGTGAGAGCATGCTGCTAAATCCAGCGTGCCCTGAGGGGTCTGCAGCCGTTAAACACAGAGCTGTGCACTGACCTCTGTGCAGGTGTCATGGGGTGAGAGTCAGGCAGTCCATTTAGATGCATCACTTTAAAAATCAGGGCCCAGCACATGCTACAAGCCAGTGGCATGTATTCCTACATGCCAGGGAAACACTGCTCTTCCTACACCATATCTTCAAAGCAGCGTAGGCCAACACAGCTGTTCGTCTGTCTGCCAAAGAGAAACCTCTTCGAGTGCTGCAGGAAAGCCCAGAAGAACAACAGGCCATCCTTGAGTCAGCTCAAATTCCTGAAATCAGGGTAACCTTCTCTTCCAGCAAGCACCTAGTATCTGTATACATGGAAGACATATGCAGGAAGGAGAGAACTACATGCAAAACCATCAGTTTCAGACCAACCCTCCTTAATTCTATTGCTCACTAAACAAATTTGATTTATTAAAAGTCCATTTCCCTAAAAGATGGGCAGTACTTCTGAACCAAATCCTTCTCCAGATTATATAAAACCAGCACATCAGTTGTCTATCATTTAATGAAATAAAACCAGAAAATAGATCAGAAAGGCTTTTAGGTTTATGTATGACTGACTGCAGACTATTCTCCATCCCTAGAAAAGTAACGGCTGATCTGGAATGAGTTCACTACTTCATAAACTGTCACCTCGCCAAAGCAAAATCTTTCCATGACATTAAAGTTCCAAGAGGTGGAAGCCATATGTTTTAAGCAGCAAGTTAAAAGCTGGCTTTGCTGTCAGCCCTGACACTGCACTGTCTCTGAGCAGAACACTGTACAGAAGTGCTTTATCCAAAGTTGCAAATGGAACTGGAAACAGACCAGGAGGAATTCAGTTACTAACTCACTAAGTTGGTCATACCCTTTGGATCTGACATATGGTGAATCTATCAAAACTTGTTCGGTAATTTTTTTCCAAGAGAACTATACAATGAGGGATGAGCAACTTTGAATAGAAATTGGATCACACAAATTCCCTGTGCAAAGGCAAAACACACACACAGAGTGCCTAAAGTTGACTGATAAGTGCCAGGCAGCATCCTAGCATGTGGAATTTGAAAAACAGCACTTTCAATGGCTGAGAAAGAAGATGGAGCAGCAGCAACCTGTGATTTTTATTTGCCTCCTTGCTTATTTCTTTCTGTATCTGTTCTTCAAAAGTCCTATTTCCACCAATGTAGATGGCCTTGGGTTTTTTAATCCCTTTTGTTCTGCTGTATTAAAATCTGCATTTTAAAATAGGACCTCTGTGTAATGTTTTGTGGAACTCTTTCTAGAAATTTTAACAAATTCTCTGGCAAGCATCACATCTGCCACAGTAATAATTTCAAATATAACATTAAACACTCATGAAAATTGCATTAATAGTGATTCTTGACCCCTTCAAAGCAACTGATGTATGTGATAATCCCTTGGGAAGGTTAATGCTATCAGTAGGAAGTGTTGAACAGTCACTGATATTCATCACAAAGTAATGCCACTGACTTTTAAAAAGCCTCTGTGAGTTCAGTGAGGACACTTGCTTAGGATCTGACATTGCCACCTGGACCTGGATATATCTAGGAGGCAACTCTGATGGTGCTCTGAGTGAAAGAATGGGAGTTAAGTGCACAGGATCTCTTTCTAGAGACTTTCCAAAGTATCAGGCTGTTCTCACTAATGATGGAAAATTTCTGCACCTGCTTCCCTCTACAGCTAACAAATTATATGCCTAAACAAGGCAGATTTGAGCCCATCCCATTTTTGCTTGCATCGCAAGGCAGGCGTTCTGAGCCTTCCCTCAGGTGCCTGTACAGTGATGCACAGCTCCTGGCAATCAGCAGGAGCAGCTGCACTGCCAGACAGTTGCAGAGTCTCTGCCACCAGGGACACAGAGACTTTGTGGTGTGGTGCACATGGCTGGAGTGTGGCCATGGATGGATACACAGTATTTAGAAAGGACAGGTGGAGAAGAGCTGGGGGCATCATTCTTTACATTAAGGAGCAGCTTGAGAATGCAGTGACTCAGTATCAAAGTGGAGACAGGTCTACGTGCTGAGAGATTCTGAGTCAAGACCAGAGCAAGGAGGAACCTGGGGGATGTTGTGATAGATGAGTACTACAGACTGCAGGCTATGAGGAGGCAGGGGCTGAATCTCCCACCTGGAGCCCTTGTCCTCACTGGGGATTTCAGCCACCTGATTGCTGGAAGAGCAGCACAGCATCAGACAGGCAATCCAGGAGGTCCTTAGAGTGCACTGGTGACGTTTTCCTAATACAAATGCTGGCTTGGCTTTCTGCTGAGGAGCAGGCAAGAAGTGGAGGTGAGACAGGTCACAGAGTGCTACTCGGGCTGCAGCAGCCATGAGGTATCAAATGCAGCAGAGAGCTATGAAGGTGAGCTACACAGTTAGGGCTCTGGGCAAGCAGACTGACTTATTCAGGATATAGCCTGTGGGAAGCAGCTGTGAAGGGAAAAGTCCCCAGAAATGCTAATTAGTTTTTAAAGAGAATTTACTGAGAGCTCATGCATGAACTATACTCTTGTGCAGGAGCATGGGAAGCTTCAGCTGACAGCCCATATGGCTAGGCAAGGACTATCCTGATGAACTACCGTATGGAAATATGCAGGAAGCAGGAGCAAAAAACACTGCTCTGGCACTGAGGGGTAAAATCAGAGAGGCTGAAGCCCAGCTGGAGCTAAAATTAGTGAGGAACATAAAGGGTAGTAAGGTAAAAAGATACCCACAGGTATAACATGGGCCCAGAGGTGGATGGGAGAGACAACACAGAGAGGGATGAAGTAATTAGCAGCTTTTTTTGCACTAGTTGTCAGATGTGAATCATGCTATCTGGCCTTTGCACATTTCAGCACAGGCTGAGAAGAGAAGGGCAGTGGGGAAGCAGCAGTGAGGGAGCACTGAGGCAACTCTCATGCATTCAAACCCACGGAGTCAGGTGGTGGTCACTGGAGCGTTGATATTGCTGGTCAGTGTCATGGCAAAGGTCACTGTCTATCATCTACAGAAAACCGTGGCAAGCAGGAGAGGAGCCTGGTGACTGCGAGAAGGTTAATGTTAGATGTATTATTGAAATCAAGGCAAGAAGGAGGATGCTGTAGGTCAGCCTGAGTGATCCCCCAGGGAACAGGGTGTTCCTCGTTATTCCTGGGACCTTTTTCTGAGGGAGCATAGGGGTGCCCTGGATAAGAAGACAGCTTTGCCCTCTGTGCAAGTGGTGTTTGTTCAGCACCAAGAGTGCAGGTGGCACGAGTAGTGCTGGGACCACACTGGAGGGCTGTACAGTACAGAGAACCACAACTGGCACAGTCATGTTCATACTGCCTGCCAGGAATGGTCCCAGCACCAACTCATCCTCAGCCATTCCTAGGCTTTGTCTCAGGTCCAGATGGTTTGCTCCAAAGCAGAGGCTGAAATGATCTGAAATTTTGCACTTCTACCTATTAGGCATCAGCACTTGATTTCTCAGACTAGTGCTACTTTATTTAGCAGAGCAGGAGAGCCTTTCTGCTGAATATGTAGGCAGCTGTAGCTGTAGTTCCTGCCTCAGCACTTCTGCTTACATGCTTAAAGCAGATGGTGTGAATAGTCACCTTGGTGTAGGCGACTGGGCATGCTGCTTGTACCTAAAGCATTTACTACAGCAAGCAATAAGGTCTCTTGAGAGGCATCGTCCTGAGCATAATACAGACATAAACGTGAGGCCTTGGCTTACAGAAAGCAACATATGGTATTGCCAATAGAGACTAAAGCAATATGCACTTTATGTATAATGTGTTAATATGAAATACAGGAGGTAAAAGGGATGGCATAGCATTCGGCCTCCTCTAAGGCAATAGCAATACAGTTTAGGATATGTGCAGCTTCTAGCTCTGACGTGACACGTGTAGATGACACTAAGTGTGCAGCTAACACAGAAATGGCTTGTACCTACTGTTAATCAATAGAACAGGTATCCTTAATATGTCCTGGAGGAATAGAGTCAAATAGCTCACAGGGAAGTATGCAAGCGTAAGGGTTCGGGGAGATAACACATTCAGGACTGCATCTTGAGTTGTGCGGTGACACTGGTATTCTGCCCAAGACCAAGAGACTGTAAACATATTAAGAAAGTGTGAAAGGTTTGGCTATGCTGAAATGTCTGGGCTGACTCTCCACACTGTAGAACATGGAACTTACATTACTGTTGCAATTCTGCAGCTGTATGTTAATCCTTGTGATAACTTTGATTTCAGAGGGGAAACACCTAATAAGTGGGAAATGAACTTAGCAATATTTTTCTAACAGTAAGCAGATGGAACATTCTAAGTGAACAAGAAATATTCAAGGGACATAGTTTGGTGAATTTATATACCACTGTTATCAAAAATACAGTTCTGTGAGCAATGGGGTGGTTATTGCTCAGGACCAATGGCAACTGAGGAAGTGTTTGTCTTATACTCAGCTCTCCAAAACTGGCAAGTAGAGAAGTTTGCATTGTTAGCACCATGGTAGATAACATAAGAGTGAGAGAGAAGAAAAGGAGGGAATGAGAAGAGGCAAATGGCAAAGGAAGAAAAAAACCTTGAAGTACAGTACGGGAAAGTCAGAATCAAAAAAAGAAATGGACTTGTGGGCTTTTGGAAACTTTAAAGAGTGAAAATGAAGAAAAAGAGAGACACAAGGGGGAAAAAAAGGAGTAAACAGGTTTTAGACACTGGTTCCAGCTAAGTTGGGTTAGGTCAGGCAAATCAATCAACAAGCAACAGTTTTTAAGGCAAAAAGTCTGAACATAATGGTATTGGAAGAAAAAGAAGAGGAGTAAATAAGCAATTGCTTGTGGCACAATCCCTCCCCTCTACTCCCTCTTGCTATTGGGACATTGACATTGCTTTAAAAGCCCAACTACACTTGTTCTCTTGCTATTGAGACATTGATATTGCTTTAAAAGCCCAACTACACTTGTTTGTAATGTGATGGTGAAACTGTGTGTCGAAGAGCTTGCAGGCTGGTGTTTGTTAAGAGAAACTTGTGCTGAAGCATGGGACTGACCTTTACTAGGTTTCTTTGCAGGAAGACACAGTGTTTTTTAGATCTGCCTCCAAGTGTCAGCCCCATGCCCTGACCTGCACTGGATTTTCCAGTAGGTCTGGCCCAATCCTTCATGTGAGCTAAGCCCTTTATGAGGTACAATACAGCTGTTTGCTGTATCTATAGACTTGTGTCCTGGCCCTGTTTTTCTATGAGGCAGGGACAAGAGGAATGGATGGGGTTCCCTTCTGCTTGGAGCCTTCTTTCTCCAAATATCACCAGCTTTCACCAACCCGGATAATAGCTTGCCCCAGGAAAAGCATTTATTACTGCCTTGCTGACTTGAGAGTTCAACTTGGGCCTGAAGGCTGCAGTTGCTGGAGGATACAAGCTGGCCCAGTACCCACATACCTTTTTGCCTGGAACCAGTGCAGAGCACATGGGAGCAATATATGGGAATAGATTGCCCAGGGAGGTGGTGGAGTCACCATCCCTGAAGTGTTTAAAAGGCATCTGGCGCTGGAGAATATGGTTTAGGGTTTAGGGGTTCCAGCAGAGTGGCAGGTTAATGGTAGGACTTGATGATCTTAGAGGTCTCCTCCAACCTTGATGATTCTATGATTCTGTGAATCTCTGTATGAGCTATCCCAGCAGCCATCCATGGGTAAGGACTTACATGAACTTGCACCGCCCCTTAACGTGGGTGCAAGGTTGAGAGTCCACTGCAGATGGGCAGCCTGCCTGGCCTGTGCCCATGCAGCAGATCCCTCCATCCCAAGCATCCTACCTTCCATTTCCAGCCCTGCCTTACTGCTAGAAGCAGGTAAAGGACTACCAAATCAGGAAAGGCTTGAATTTCTACAAACATTGTCATTCACTATGGACACAGAGAAACAAACCAGGATGGGCTTGTTTCTCATGAAGACAGCTGTGAACTGGGCTCTGACTCCTCTACAGGGATCAGCCTCCTCACGACAAACACCTTCCCTCAACTGCAGCTTCCCCCCAGCCAAATGCAATTTGGTACCTGCAGACCAGGCTTTTTGCTGCTCTCCACACAGAAATGACCTCTCTGACAGTGCCGTTTCTCATGTTCCTCCAAGCAGCACATTTTACACAAACTGGTGCTCTGACAAGTTCTGTTTGAACAGGAAATATTACTTCAGCATCACAATGATCTTTCCATTTTCCTTAATAATCTTGCTGTGTATATTACATTGTGCTTCGGGGCCAGCAGAGCCTCAAAACACTGTTAGGTTTTTGAACAAATAGCTATATTAAAAAACAGATCCTGCCCTGAAAGTTTATCGTTTAGGCAAAAACAGAGATAGGGAAAATGGAGTTCGCAGTTATGTTAGCTGAACTGTCCTCCTTATTCCCCACCAGGGAAAAAGAAGGGAAAGTAGATAGGCTGTGAGATGGAATATTTTTTACAGGCATGCTGATTCCTTAAATTCATTCATAAAAATGATCAGGGAAGAAAGGCAAAGCATTGTAGCACTGCAAATTACTCTGGAACCTTCTGTAGTACTAATGCATCAGTGCCTGCGTCAGTTATTGGGGAGTTATATAAAGGAGAAAAATATTCATGTTTAGTCATCAAGTTCTCATAACTGGTTGGGAAATAGGGTACATCAACAGAGATCAAAGGAAGGATCTGAGACCTAGGGTAAGAGAGGAGATGAGAGGATCCTCCTGGATATGTGAGATCATCAAGGAAAAAAGAATTACTAATGAAAGAAAAGAAACCTTTTTAAATAGACCACTGATTTGTTATATGGGGGAGGACTTCAGATGAGCAATGTTCTTTCTTCACAGGTACTACTTTGTGACCATCAAAGCTGCTGCTGTCAGCCTCTCCCTAATGGTGATCCTAGGATCCTCACTCATTAGACATGGGAAAGATGTTTCGTGCTGGTACCCTGGGATGGGACCTGCTTCTATTCCCTCTTACATTGGGTGTCCAGCTGGAACTCTTCTAGATGATGATTCTAGGTGCTGAGACCCTTGGGAACCTCGGTTCCCTCTCCCTTTCTGATGCAACATTAAGAACCAACACCCTGTTCTAGTTTCATTTTCTAATTGATCACCTTGGTGAACTGGACCATTAATTTAAGGCCTTGTCAGTGATGAAGGGGATGAACTCTCCACTCTAGAGAGACTTTGACCAATCCTTTGAGAAAATAAATGAGCTTATGAAAGACACCAAAGCAGACCTGATGCTCAGGAGAAATTCAAATACCTCCTTGGGGCCACGCTTTCTGGAATGGGGCATACTCATGGTTCATCTTCTAGGCAGCTGAGAATCTCTCATGAGTCTCTGTTAAAAAATTTTTTCTCAAGCATTTTTTTCCGCCTGAAAGGTTTTGTCTCTTTTTAGAATCACAAAACAGACAGCTGACTTAAAGTCCTCTTTTCTACCCAGCAGTCATCATCTCCTGAGTCCAAAACAAAGAGATAGCTGGTCTTCATGGTCCCAAGATTGTATGAATTGCGTATTTGGTTACTCACATGGTCAAATCAACATATTTCTTCTATCGTTTACTCTTTGGAAAAATTTACAAACATTTTCAGGAAAAATCCAGACTGAGGCAGATGAGTAACTGCAGCCTAACAAAGTTACAACCATGTCTTAGTTCCAGTGGGTAGCACTGAACAGCATAACCGTGGTTGGCATCTGAAGAAGTGAGAGTGAGAAGTGAGAGCACCACATGCTGCAGCTTCAAGTACACATATCTGAACTAGAATGGGGCACACCCTGCCACCCAAGCACAGAGCCCTACTCAGGCTAATTTGTCATTCAGACAGAGGGTTCATTAATGTAGTGCTGAACATCACACTAATGAAAGCAAGTTGAACAGGTAGCCCAGACACTATGGAATCCCTGAACATTTATTAGCATATCTGCACTGTTGTTTGGCTTATGGCACTGCACTGTATTGCACTTTGTGTAAGCCACTGCATACACTGCAACTTCATCAAGGCAACATGAGATGTCTTCTCTTAATAAGCCTTGCTTGAAGATAGTAACAGTTGGCCCTCAAATTTTCCTGTGCCAGGAGAGTGATTTATTAATTCCTCTGTATTCACCTGTGAGGAATGTGGAGTCCCCAAACTGTCCATGTTTGATTGAAACAGAGTAAAACAGTTGCATAGTAGAATGGATTACATCTGTTGTGAGCAGTGGCGTTACAACAGCGAACTGCCACACCAGATGTGTTCTGCAACAGAAATGCATCTTGGGGACTGATCCTTTTTAAAAAAAAAAATCAATCAAGAAGTCACAGTGGCTTCAAGGGATTCTGCTTGTATGTATAAATATTTAAAGGTTCATATTTGCTCATATCTGCTATCCTGCAGGATAAAAGCTCTGGGCTTTTCAACAAAGCTTGTAAATGTTCAGAAATACACTTGGATACAATAAAGGGCAAGAGAAGATCCTGTATTAAAGGAAAGTATTAAGTTATTAAATAAGATAGGCATTCACCAAAGAAAATTAGAAATTAAGGTGTTATGCTTATGCTAGGAGAAAAGTTATAGTAATAGATCCTTGGGGAAGGGCGGATTGGACTGGAGGGGGACAGCGAGGCAAGCACAGTCAGTAACATCATTGCCAAGGGTGCTGTCCCACAGTGCTTGAGCAACATGAGCAAAGCAGCTTGAGCAACAGTAACCAGTCAGCCAAGGGTCCATAGTGTCAATCCACAGTTTAAGTAGGAAAATCAGGTCAGAAAAGCAGGGTCAGGATCAGGTCCAGCAAGGTAGAAACCAAGTCAGCCAAGAGCCATTGATGGCTAGACAAGTTCATATAATGATGCTGATCCAAGGTCATGCCAAGACATCAAGTGCAGAGCAACAGGGGACATGGACCTGGCTATGGCGTAGCTCAGGAACAAACAAGGGCAGGGGCCTGAGCTGAAATCTAGCTGCAGAGCAAAGAAGCTGCTTGTCACAGCTTTCTCACACAACTCACCTAAACACAACCTGAACTGAGGTTACACAGGAGCACCATGTCAGCACTCACCTTTAGCACAGGCAGACAACCCACAAATGGTGAGTGTAACCAAAAAGAACAAGGTGAAAAAACCCACAAAAAAACAAACACATCAGTTATACCTTACTTGTCATATATTCCCAAATATAGCCTTAAAAAGAACTACTCAGACAGCCTTCATTTAGGACTCGGAGTGCCAGGACTGAGAGAGGAGAAAGTGGCAAGTAAAGTGGAGATAGTTTTTGTAATTCAAGTGCACATTCCTCTAGTTGCAGCATGTGGTAGGACCCTCTTAGCTTTCCCTAACAGCAGGCAGCTGATGAAGGTACCAAGTAGCTTCTCTAGGGTGACCTGAACATATTCTTGCTGTTGTGATCAGGTGTCTGAACCTATCTACTGCTCTAAAATCTATTGTTGAAGTTCATGTGACCAGTGGTTTTAAATTTACCACTGTTTTGATACTAAACAAGACTATGTCTCAATGAAAGTCAATCTCTTTCAGGATTGGCTTTACCTGAACAAAATGTTACTGGCCAAATATAAACTTAACTATCCTCCAGCATCCCTGGGCTACTGTAAGAAACACAAAAGTGTGTCAGCAGTTTTGTTGGCTAGGTTCTAGAAACTGTTTCTTAAGATGCTTTGAACATGTAAACTGTGATAGATCCTGTGTGCTACCATCCATTGCATCCAAGGCTGGGAAAATAGCAACACAAGTTGAAGAAAAGTGGTTATGAAGTTTTGACTGTGAGAGGTAACATTCTTTCTGACTAATAACATTGACACTAAAGTACTACTAATCCTCAACAGCATCAGCCTTCTTGGTTCAATATAAGAATGTGGTGCTACAGCTGTTATTTTGATATCAGCATCTGTCCATGCCTTATGGAGATTCTAACTTTAAAAAGAAAACTAACCCAGTGTAAGCCAGATGCTGGGATCAATGAAAAAGCATTAAAAGCTGGTTTTAAATTGCAGTACATGAAGAAAAAGTGTCAAATGAAGTAAATAGGTAAAAGAAATGCCGTGAAATTCTGAAATGTCATTTACACATAATGAATTTGGAATGCAAAGGTTCAAGGCTTTCATGTCACGGATCATTATGGAAACCATATGCAGGTGTGGTGCGTAAGCTGAGCATTCTTAGTTACAGAACACACACAGAAGTGCCAGAAGAAGCAACTCTGCTCTTCCAGGCTTCCTTGCACAGAGCAGTCAAACAACTTTTACAGTGGATGGAATAAACTAGTTCCTTAGAAAGCTGCCTAATCTCATTTTAAGCCCCTATACAGTGCAGATGTGCCAGCAAATTTACTTCACATGTGGAAACCTTCATCTGATAGACTGCAGCTTCCAGCTGAAAACTTCACCCCAAGCTATTACGCCTTTGTCTAAAACACTGAGAAGTTTGTCACTTCTCATTCCCAAATGTAAGCATTTATACAACATCATCAATCACCTTCAAAGCTGAAGAGATCATACTTCTTAAATTTCATACTGGAAGATTTATTTTACAGCTTCTCATTTTATCTGGCTTTAATCATGGGCACTTTTCAGTCAATACACGTAGATGTATTTCTTCATGTATAGATGTTTCTCCACTACTTACATTTCTGTCTTAAGATGACACCGAAACCCTGTTGGGAGTCAGGTATAGCCAAGATGTTGTAAATAAGCATGTGCTGGTAACAACATTTTAAGATAATACTATTTAACTGTGAAGTAAAGTAGTAAAAACTAGAGGATCAAAGAGCCTTAAATAGGACATTGAGCATAATGTCCTGTTGGGAAAAGAAGAGTATGCTCATGACATTGAATATCACAGTGCCATGCCCAGTAAGAAGCACCTTTCTCTTGTGTGCTTCACTTTACCCTTTAAAAGAGTTGCTTTGAATGAAAAGAGTTAAAAAGAATCAGCTGAGTTCAGGGGCAGCAATTTTGTTATCAGGGATCAGCACTAAGATTTGAGGCCTTGAACCTCTACTAACACAACTGACATCCTTCAAAACTAGCTGTGCTGGCTGGTTGTTAACACAGTAACTCAGTATGGAGCTCTGGCTGCTCCCAGGAGCAGGGAGTGAGACAGCTCAAGACAGTGCCCAGACAACAGACTTAGCACCTATTTCTAAGTTTGGCTTGGCTTTGGGAGTAAGAAGGATGTGCTACACCTATAATCTATATCCTTTGCCTTAAAGAAGACCCTTCCACACTGTATAATTGGCCTTCACCTCATTCAGTACAGCTGTTGTGGCTGGCAGGCTGGGAACAAGGGATGCTGAGCACTTGTGTGAAATGCAGTGTTCCTGTGCAGTTGCTAAAATTATCATAAGGACTGAAAGGAGGAGAATGGAAATAGCAATTAGTACTGGAATGGCTTAGAGTTCCCCAAATGCTGATCAGAATTCTGTGTGCTGCGGAAGAGACATTCCTGAAACCCAGTGCATCTGCCCTGCTGGACATCAAAACCCTGTTACAAACCGAAAAGGCAGCAACAGAACTTCAACTTAGAACTTAAATCTATTGCTGATACAGATCTTCCCATCTTCACTTGTATTCCTCCACCTTCTTTAATAAATGGTTCAAAACTTTCAGTGTTTGAACATGCAAAGCACTACATTTACACTGGAGTCACTAGGATTATCTTTCTGCCCAGCCAGAACTTCAGCAAAGCCTGAAAGCTTTCAGACACCTGAGAACTCTACCCACAGGATACAAACAAAAGCACCTTCATGGTACATAAACCATCTTCCTGGCCTCTTAAAGGACGCTGCAGTGTGTTCAGAAGGCAGAGATTTGGCTCTTGCAGACAAGCTGTGGAATCTATTTCAAATCACAGGACTTGTGTAAGATGACCTGCTGTTCTTCAATCTCTTTTATAGCAGGTAATTTCTAAATCACTCCTTTGAAACATGGTTTATCAAACAACTCAAAGAAGGTATTCCACATAGAAAAAAGAAACCTGTCTGGTTTGCATTCTCTCCATCTATTCAGAGGTAGCACTTCACTGAACTTACAGCTGACATGCTTCTTAACCTTGCTCAGCTTTCTCTAGGCAGCTATTAATGACAATTAGTCCTTGTCAGACTCAGGCATAAACCCAACACCTACCATGCATCCAGATGCTTCCTTGTGCCTTTGTAGGCATTTCTACCTTCCATGTGGGGCTAACAGACACAAACACTGCTCACATCACATAGCTACAAAAATGCCTCAGGAAGACAAATAGGCTCTCAAGTAACATATTTGCAGTCTGTGAATAGTGAACTACACGAAGAGAAGTATCAAGTATAAAAGAAATTCTGTGTTTCTTCTCCCATTTTCAATTTAATATTTTTCTTCAGGGGAGAAATATACTGATAGGAAAACTTCACAAAGATTGATTGCTCTTAAGTATGCCCCAGAAGATATGGGTGGTCTATTTCACCTCAAAATCATATACTGCCTTCTAATTGCCTCATTTTCTGAACACTGGAAGACTAGAAAAATAGAGACAGTAAGTGCAAGTGCCTTATGTCACAGCCTCCTGGTAGACTGCCGGTGTGAGAAGGGGATTGTCTGAAGGTCTTACAGGAGCCAGTGGTTGATCCCCTATGGGCAAATGTCCTGTGGAAGCATTGCTGGTGACACGTGGAGTACACCAGCCAGGCATCTTCACCCCAGGGCTTCCAGGCCTAGGTCTCTCACTGGGCGCTCCTGTATGCTTCTCCTTTGCAGAACACCTTACAAGACCCAATACTACCTGGTCTTTTGCCATTTGCTATATGGGCATTTCTGTAGGGACCCTATGAAAGCAAAGGCTGGTTTGATGTGGGATTGACAACGTCTGTGCAAAGAAGGGTAAATGTTCTGATGAATGCTAACATAAAGACTATCCTTTCCGTACGAACGAACTACTATCACCCCATCACACCTGTGCCCATCCAGGTGTGCACAGGCATCTGGGTAATAATCACAGACTTTTCTTCCTTGAGGAACATATTTCTCTATAACCACATGGAGGGCCACAGAGAAAGCCCTCCCACTTCTCCAATACGTGCAGAAATCAAGTTTTCTCATCCTTGTGAACATAGCCATCACTGTGCACTGCTGGAGGGGCAGCCAATCTGGAGACTAAAACTGGAACTCCTTCCAGATATTCTGGAGTGTGTGCAGTAAAAGGGAGAGGGCCATGGGCCTTTGAGCCTCATAGTTCATTTAGATGAGCAGCTGGCAGCATCATTAAAACTGAAGGTAACAAGGGACCATACTCTGATCAGCCACAGACAAACTTATGCTCCTCTGCAATGTGTGAAAATGTGTCTCAAGTCCATGAGGCCCCTGGGAGAAACTACTCTGCAATTTCAAAGAAGAGGTGTATCTAAGATAATGACTAGGCACAGGGATGAATTGGAAATACCTGTCCTGCAAGAATGCAGGTGCTGGAGGCCAGGACCATGCTACTTACTTGCCTTTCACAATTTTGAAAGTTTCACAACTTTCACAATTTTATTGTTGTACTATTGTTTGGTCCATGCTCATTTGAGCAAAACTCGATATTTGACAGCCCTCTACCAGCTAGCCAGTACCTGAATGAGCTCTGCTACAGCACCACATGAGATCCTCAGCCTGAACTTTAACTTGTCTGTGCAACAGGAGCTCAGATAAATGAGCCTCAGCTTTTTATCTCCCCAAGGAGCTAAAGACAAAAGGAGTCACAAGTTACAGTTAACTGGGAGCTGACTTTCTAAATGCCTATAGAGCCAGCAACTTCTTTGGCACCAGCGTGATGAATACATCTTGGGAAAGAGAAAAGAGAAAAATGGGGCAAAAGGCAGCATCTGGTAGCAGTTCATCCTTTAGTACATTCCTGGAAATGAGGGCAAAGAGGGACCCAGAAAACATCTGTAGGAGCTTGATGTTTATTTTATCTTTTTCTGAGAAGAGGAAGGTATCAAGGACAGGTCTCTCTTTGAAGCAATCTGCCGTAGCATTTTAAATAGGATCATGACCTGCAGCCTGGCTAGTAGCTAACAACTGGAAAGGAGGTCTGTCACACTGAGAAGAGCCATAGCATCCGTTCAGAAACTGAGAACTGAAAAATATAATGAAGATTTTGAGGTACAGCATGAGGCCCAGCATGGCTTCTGAGTTTCTGAGTGCCCATGCTCAGAAGAAGCTGGAACCAAACCAGTGTGCTTTAAGACCCTCTTTTCCTGTCACATTTACATAGGTTGAAATTTCAAAGCCATACCTGCAATTAAATGAATAATACCTTTTCAAATAACCACTTGCTAAAAAGCAGCACAGGCCTCCCCACAGCTGATACCTTAGCCTATTTTCCAGCATTTCCCAAAGGACCATTCCCAGCATCTGCATCCATGCCTCTGACATGGACAGAATTAGACCATGGCAGGGAGTGAAAGAGAAAGAACAGAAAGAACCATTTGGCCCGTAAGAAGTCTCAGGGACTTCTTATTCAGCCCTACTAAGAATGTTATCCTAGCTTTGCAGTCATATAGCTCTAAGAATAAGATGCTTTTTCTAAATAAAATATCCATAACTATTTATGGATAAATGCTAATGAAAATCTTGCAGCAGTGACTGAGTATTTTTGGGTTTCAATTTCTGGTCACATAAACTATTTCACCCATACTAGTTGCTTCTCAAAATCTGACAGTTTCAAAAGAAATTGGTATCAAAGTGAATTGCTGATGTGGAAAAACGCCTGTGATGCAAAGGAATTAAACATTTAATGAAAGAAAAATGTGGAAATCAAAATAAATGGTGGGAGTTTAATGTACAGTCAAATATTCATTGCCAGAAATAAGAAATTCCCTCCCTACCCACAGTGTGAGCAACCACCGGCCAAGAGCCACCACAAACAGGATTCTGGAGAGTCACTCCCTGCGCTCCTGTGTCTGTGCTAACATAACCCATGGGGGATCATCCTGGTTACTAACCTCCCCATGGGGAAGGGCAGGCAGCCTCTGGCTGGCAGAAATAAACCCTATTTGCAGCTTTCCAAGAGGAGCATGCATCCATGTGCTGGAGTCACAATCATCCCCAGGGCATTTCAGGCGCCTGTGCTTATTTCACTTCTGGAAAGTGCCATCAAGGCATGGCCTCAAGATCAGGAAGATGCCAAAGGAAAATGGTTGGGACATGGGTTTGCACGTTGCAGCACTGAACAGCCAATGATGCAGTTTGTCTTCTGTACTGAGAAGGGCAGTAAAGCAAGACACAGAGCACTGTTCTACCTCCATGCAAAACCTTGCTGAGCTCTCATCTCAAGCACAGTTTACAGCCTCACTCTCCATGTCTTGGGAAAGAAACAGCAGAGAGGGAGAAGGAACACAGAAGGGCAACTAGAATGATGAAAGGGAGAGATCAGCTGCTTTGCAAGGAGAGCTAAAAATGCTGAGGGGCATACAAGCAAAGCTTACACAATCATGAAGCAGAGGAAAAGCTGAATGCACAAGTTATCCACCAAATCCTTCCAATATCAGAATTATATATCACTCACTGAAAATAGCAGGGAATCAGTTTAAAATGTATAAATGCCTTTTTCATAGGTTCTAGTGAACTTCTTATGTTGCCATAAGAAGCTGCAGAGGAAATAGATTCAAGTAGCTGTTGTACCAGATCCTGGTCCACAAACAGATGCTGAAGAAGCAGACCAGGACTTTCCCCTCTAGTATCCCTCACACAGTGAACAGGGATAGTAGAGGAGTAAATGTGGAATGGATGGCAGAAAGCAGCTAGGTTTGTGTGTTCTCCCTAAACAGCATTTCCAATTGCCACCACCAGAGAGACTGGTCTGATCCCATAAGGCATTTCTTGCATTCTTGGAAGCCCAATGAAATTTCCATGAGATTTCCATCAGACTTCAACCTACTCCTACACAGCATCAATATCAGCACCTGTTTTACAAAACACTACTCTTTGTTCTTTTAGTACCTGAGAAAATACTGAATTAGGGTAGACAGCAAATCCTCGAGTAGTTGCTTGTGGCTTTCTTGATCTCCACAGTTTTTGAAATGGTTACACCAAGTTCATCTGGAAAACAAGAAAAACAGACTAAGCTGACATCCAGGGTTGCTTACTCTGCTCAAGACAAATCAATGTTGAAAGGCCTATTAATCCCACTGTGAAATATATTGTAGCAACATCACTCCAGACATACCAGCTGGCATTGCTCCCTCCTCACCTCAGTTTACTGCATCAGTTTCTCTTTTACCTCTCTTGTTTAAGAAAGTGGCTGACATGATCTTCGAACAAAGTCTACTCCTTTCGGGGCTTCAGCCAAGACTTAATTTAGATACAAAGTGAACCTTATGCTCTCGATCCTATGCCATGGAATTGTTCTTCCAGGAGTCCTTTTATCATCCAGTAGGGTTTGTTTTGGTTAGTTTTTTTGGGATTTTTTGCTATTTTTAATATTTTTCTCTTAGTCCTGTTTTTGGTAGTTGTTTTTCCTTTTCCAGCCTTGGTAGCCACAGGTCCCAGGCTTGTTAACCTCAAATAAACAGGCTGTCTGTCCCACTACAGAAACCACTTGTCCTTTTCCTTTCCATCTGATCCTGTCATAATGCTTTTTTCACAGCCCTCTCCCAGGTACATGTCTCTCTGGCTGAACCACTGGCTATGGCCAGAAGCTACTATTACTATTCCAGATCTGGTGTTCATTTGCCTCAACAGTGAATAGCTTAGCCTAATGCAACCATATTTGCAAGTTTATAAGGACAGCTCATGCTCTGATGCATCTCCTTTGTGCCCAGAGACTTGCCCGGATTTTTAACTGATTTTAGAGTCAGGAAAATATTTATAAACAATGCAATATATTAAAAATATATTGTATATTGATCTGAATTTGTATTTTACTCTCTGGTACTGTTTATCAAACACTAATTTTTATAAATATCATAAAACAGACTTGACATAAAAGGCAGCAAAAATAGAGACAAAGGAAAGCTAATCTCAAATTAAATGTAAAGAAACAGAATGCTGATCCTTAATTCAATCTAATTATTTATTTCAAACTGCCATAAGGCTCACCCAAATTGCCTGTGTTATTAGTTATGACTGAAAGAGTTTTCTATTGTTATTACAGTGGCCACATCTGCAAACCCAGCTTTGGAGAGAACCTTAATAATCAGTCCTGCAAGAGAGTGAGCTTAGTCACTCTCAGAGCTACTTGGAACTATGAAGATTAAACATGGTATTTACTAAATAAGTATGGGATTTTTTTCTTTAAACTCAGTGCAGAAGGAAAGGTTAATTCTACAGTTGACTTCTCTGAATAGAACATTATCAAAATTTAATAGTACACAAATGAAGAATGGACCCAAGTCCACCAGAGCAATGCTTGGTGTGACAAGCAGTCTGGTTCTCAATAACATGGAGCCCCATGTGCTTTCCAAGTATGTATGTTTTAGAGTCATAGAATCATCAAAGTTGGAAGAGACCTCTAAGGTCAGCAAGTCCAACCATTAACCTGCCACTCTGCTGGAACCCCTAAGCCCTAAACCATATCCTCCAGTGCCAGATCCAGACACCTCTTGAACGCTTCAAGGGACGGTGACTCCACCACCTCCCTGGGCAATCTATTCCAGTGCCTGAACACCCTAACAGGGGAAACAATTTTCCTAACATCTAGTCTGACTCTCCCCTGTCTCAGCTTATGACCACTCCCTCTAGTCCTCTCCCTGTAGGCATGGCAGGAGAGACCATCCCCCACCTCTCTACAACACCCTGTCAGGTAGTTGCAGAGAGCCATGAGGTCACCCCTGAGCCTCTACTCAAGGTTAAATAAACCCAAATCCCTCAGCCCTTCCTCATACAACATGTGTTCTGGACCTTTTCTGACCTCATTGCCCTTGGCTGGACTCACTCCAGCGCCTCAATGTCCTTTTCAATCTTCCCTAGTCCTGATGCCACACTATTCTTGATACAGTTCAAGATGCCATTGGCCTTCTTGGCCACCTGGGCACACTGTTGGCTCATACTGCGCCACTGTCACCAACACTGCCAAGTCCCTTTGTGACGAACAACTCTCTCACCACTCCTCTCCCGGCCTGGAGCTGCATGGGATGGTTGAGTTTCAAGTGCTGGACCAGCTCTGAGCCTTACTGAACCTCATGCAGTTGTCCTCAGCACATTGATCAAGCTGCTCCAGATCTCTCTACCCGCAGGCAGATTGACACTCCCACCCAATTTACTGTCATCTGCAAATTTAGGGAGGGTGCACTCAATCCCCATGTCCAGACCATCAACAGAGACGTTAAACAAGACTGGCCCCAATACTGAGCCCTGGGGAACAGCACTGGTGACTGGCTGCCAATTGGATTTGGCTCCATAAATGGAGCTAGCATGAAGCCAACCCAGTAAGTGCTTTATCTTCCACAAGGTTTTTTGATGCTAACATTCTGTTAATCCAATCATTTCATATTTACCCAGTACAATACTATTTGTCAGATATTGGGAAATGGCTTTGAGAAAGCCTTGAGGCTTTATTTTAATCACATGGCATTTGAGAATAACAGACATGAACTAGTAATTTGAAGCTGCAGAAATGTCCATGCAGGAAAGCAAACCCTTTTAATAAAGCTAGCTGCCTAGTGAGAGAGTGATCAGCTTTTCAGAAGTTCAAGTTAAAATGACAGACTTAAGAAACCCGAAAACCAGAATCTTTCATTACCAACTTTAATGCACTGTCATAGCCTGAGCTAGTTTAAATGCACAGGAATTATGTGCGCAGCATAAATCTTTTCCATCTCATTCCAGAACAGATCAGTAAACGGAAAAAATTATCATTTTCTAATCAAGACTGCAAGATGATTCAAAATCAGGTTTCACACTTCAGCTATACCAACTGACGTGGGTAACATTTAGCATAAGAGAGCTCTTAGATTTTTACTTGCCGTTGTTTAATAGATTTTCTTCTGCCACTGACAGATATTTTAGATTACTTTAATTTTAAGCCTTCAAAGTATGCTATTAAGAAATAAGTCTGACAGCAGGCGTAGCAAAGAAAAGATATGACAAAGTTATTCTGCACATTAATGGAGACAGGCCTAAGGTCAGGCCTTCTTTTTGTGCATTTCTGCCTCTCAGTGCAAGAGAGAAGAACACTGAAAGTAGCAAAGCTGAAAGAAAAGAATGGGAAATATGAAACGCAGGTCATGGTAGGATAATTCATCTGGGTTTTTTTTTTTCCTCACCTTCATAACTGCTCCAGCCATTTTTCTGCCAGTTCTCCATCTATTACAGGACAGATGCAATTCACCAAAAGAATAAGCACTCTGTGCTGCCTGTTAAGATGGAAGAAAAGACCACAAGAGCTATGCTTGCAAGGCTGGAAATCACAGGGCTTTGAAATGAACTGTACAATCCTATCCAGACATATGCTAGAAACCATAGGAAAGGGAACAGGAGGAAGAAAGGAAGAAAAGTACTAGAACCTAAATTTCAGTGGTCTCAATTACACTTTTGTTTTAATGTTTCCTCTTGTGTGTCCAGACAAACACTCGAATGGGATGCTAAAGATGGGTAGTTTTCTGTCTACAATAAGTGGGCCATAATGTGAATATTGAATATACAATTGGATTGTTCAAAATAACCTGTTCACCACAAAAGTAATTGTGTGTGATTAATCTAAGTCTGAGGAATAACAACAGCTGCACTCCAAGTTCTACTAATACAACTTGTTTAGCAGATTTACAATCGGTTTATAACACTTGAACCTAAGAGCGACAACTAAAAATCAATGTGACTATTAATGATTCAAATCTCACCTGACAATAATAGTATTTACATAGCATCCAAGAGACTATTAGTTAAATCATTCAATCAAAAAATTACCCAGAATATGCTGTGTTAATTCATTGTAAACACCTTGTTGTTCCCCACCCAACAAGTCCTGTGCAGAAGCATGGGCTTCACTAGCTAAGGTCTTGTATGGTATGCAACTAAAACCCCATCAGTTTATACACTTTGAATATCCCTGAGCCAGACCTTAAACTGAGAGCAAAACACCCCAAATGGAAAAGTGTAGCTTTCCTTTTAATACTTAATCCATCATTCCCTGCATGACATACATAACATGTCCACAAGTACTGGAGTCTTTCACAACAGAAGGTTGAGCCTTTGTTTTTTAATCACTTAATCAAAAGTGACACCTGCGAACAGATTAACTGGACACACTTCAAGTGGCAATAGGAGCCAGAAAAGGTCCTGAACAAATGCAAATAGGGGTGAGTGAAGCAGATACCCAAATTTAGGAATCTTGTCATTTTATCTACTTGGAAGTGGTTGCTTTTACAAAGGTCTGCATTCAACTACAGAAAGGCTATAAAATATTTAAAGTGGTGACAGCTTCAGATTCAACAGATAGAGAAATTCAATGACTGTGTGTGATATATGGTTCAAATTTCAGCTGTGATCCTTGACATGGATAAGACATCTTACAAAAATTATGTTCAAGTAAGTTCAGAAATATCCCAGTTCACTCAGCCAAACTGAACAATATCCTCTACGTAAATAGTCTAATTAGTAATGATGAAGATACTTCCATCAGCTCATTGCTAAGGCAGTATACTTCTGTGCTCTGCATCACATTACAATCTGCCTTTTAACCCCAACAGGATAACTAAGACTTGGCTGATAGGTAAAATCATAACTAGCAAAGGACTAACTAATTTAAGGAACTACAGATTAAAAATTATCGCCTGGAATTCTCTTTGTGTTGGCACAAATTTTGTAGATGTGTATCAGAACTCAACCTGTCTGCTTCTGATTGAATGAGAGTAAAGAGCTTCTGTTACAAACTGAGAACTTCCCTTCATTGATGGGATAGTAAGGAGGAGACTGACAATATACCCTGCAACTCCCAGTACAGACAGGCTGCAGAATTAGTGCTATTTTGACCCTCCCTATACAGAAGCACTCCACATGCAACTTGAAAGCACATCTGGTAGGGAGCCCCCAATTATCAGTGTTCTGCAACATTCAGCACATTCTGCACTGTAATTTATATCTCAGTTCTTGCAACAAGTGACTTTGCAACAGCTCTGAAGGACTTTCAGTTTTCTGTATTCTATTTTAAACAAGTGATGGTGGTGTGGTTTAACCCCAGCTGCAACCAAGCCTCACCCAGCCACTTGCTCACTCCCCCCTGGCTGGATGGGGGAGAGTGAAAATGAGAATAAAAGTGAGAGAACTCTCAAGCTGGGATGAAGACATTTTAATAGGTGAAGCAAAAGCTGCATACACAAGCAAAGCAAACCATGGAATTCATTCACCACTTCCCATGAGCAGGAGGTGTTCAGCCATCTCCAGGAAAGCAGGACTCTGTCATGTGTAAGAGTCACTGGGGAAGACAAACGCCATCATGCCTAATATGCCTTTTCCTTCATCTTCCCCCAGCTTTATATGTTGAGCATGACACCACATGGCATGGAATATCCCTCAGGTCAGTCAGGATCAGCTGTCCTGGCTGTGTCCTCTCCCAACCTCTTGTGCAGCCCCAGCCTCCTCACTGGTGGAGTGGTACAAGAAGCAGAAGAGGACTTGACTCTGTATAAGAACTGCTCAGCAATAGCAAAAATATCTCTATGTTAGCAAACTTGTTTTCAGCACAGATTCAAAACACAGCCCCATACTAGCTGCTGTGAAGAAAAATAACTCTATCTGCAGCCAAAACCAGCACAGATGGAAAATAGAGAACTACTTTCTAAAAGAGAAAACGTCTTGCTTTTCCTCAGAAGAATTAATTATAGTTGATCTGATAAGAGTGTAAATCAAAACATTGAGAAGAATCTTTTCTAAAGTTTTCTTTACTGTCCTGGTGAAGTTAGATTAAGAAACAAAACCACTTGCCTATGCAGACAGGTGACTCCCCTATCCATGATAAATATGTTGTTTCATTACAGATTAGTTCAGCAAGTAAAGGAATCCTACTTTGACAAAATGGCCCTAGACACTGCCATCAGACAGACACATCTCAGAGACAAAGACCTTTAATGTGCCATCCCTGCAGTAACTTGCGAAACAGATACTTTCTCTTCTCACTGGGTAATCCTACTCAACTCTGGGCTTCTTTCAAAGACTAGGAGGGACTCGGTACCTCTCAAGGGTAGAAAGAGATACAGAATTCAAAGGCTAAGGCTTAAATTCCCATTCCATATCTCCCTAGGTAAGCAATGTTTTATCATAGTAGCCTAGAATGCTTCTAGGTGGGTGCTATACTTCTTCAGCAGCAAGAAAGATTACAGGCTCTGAAAACAGGTTGCCTGCTTTAGTACCACAAGCACAGTCCTTGCACTGCACAAACTATCCAAGTGGTCTGTGAGACCAATTTTGTGATAAGCTGAAATATGATGCAAGTCAATATTCTCCCATGCACACTTCCAGCACCAGGTGCTGCATCATTTGACAGCTGCTACCCCACTCATTAGTGTGATCTGCTATTGTCTTAATGAGTCCACTGGCATGTCAAGAGCCCTGGATCCTCTGTTATCCCAAGCATTAAATGATTGCTTGCTTTTTAGACTGCTCTCTGAAGAACACAGGAAAGTAGAAAACTGTGCCTCAAGATGATTAATTCACAGCGAAAATGTTTGAGCAGTACATTTAATTACCTAGACTTTCTCAATTTACACCTACAAGGAGATAAAACCATAGTCAAAATTTCAAGAAATGAAAACTTTTGCAAGATTTGGGTTCTTGGGGACTTCTGTTTATTTGTTTGTTTTTCCTTTTAGATTATTTCAATTGCCAAAACATCCCAGTTTCCCAAAGCTGGATAACCCTAGCACACTGTCAGCTAAAGTGCTTAATGCAGTGTGAAGTTTTTTGATCATGCTCAAGAAGAGTTCAGCTGACACACCTCAAGATCTCTACCAGCTTTAGGACCACAACCTTACTTCGCTACAACAGGAGTTTCATAGAATCATAGAATCACAGAATTTTAGGAGTTGGAATAGACCTTACAGATCATCTAGTCCCAACCCCTGCCCTGGGCAGAGACACCTCCCACCAGACCAGGTTGCTCAAGGCCTCATCTAGCCTGGCTTTGAACACTGTCAGGGTTGGGGCATCTCCTGCCTCCCTGGGCAACCTGTGCCAGTGCTTCAGCACCCTCACAGGAAAAAACTTCTTCCTAATTTCTAACCTAAACTTCCCCTCCCTTCAGATATTGAAAAGTTGCTATGAGGTCTCCACACAATCTTCTCTTCTCCAGGCTGAACAGCCCCAACTCTCTCAGCCTGTCTTCATAGCAGACATGCTCCAGTCCTCTTATCAACTTTGTGGCCTCCTCTGGACTTGCTCCAACAGTTCCGTGTCCTTCTTATGCTGAGGGCATTTTACATCAAACTAAGAGCAATTGCTGCTGCCTTTTGGCAACAGTGCGATTCTAACATGACCAAAGCCAGTAATGACCTGTACCCTAGTTTGACACAGAACAAGTGGAACTTCCCAAACTGAACTTGCCCTTATGCTTCAACTATGTCACAAAATTTTAGTATACTTCATACAATCATAGAATGTTTTGGGTTGGAAGGGACATCAAAGATCATCTAGTTCCAACCCCTATGCTATGGGCAGGGACAACTTTCAGTAGCCCAGGTTGCTTAGAGCCCCATCCAACCGGGTCTTGAACACTGCCAGGGCGACATGTGCCAGTGTCTCACCACTTTGACAGTAAAGAATTTCTTCCTTATATCTAATCTAAACCTAAACTGTTCCAGTTTGAAGCCATTTCCCCTTGTACTGTCACTCCAGGCCCTTGTAAAAGTCTCTTTCCATCTTTCTGTTAGGCTCCCTTCAGGTATGAGAAGGCCATAATCACATTACCCCAAAGCCTTCTCTTTCCAGGCTGAACAAACCCTTGTATTTATAAAGATTGTGAATACTAATGTTATACTATTACAAATGTACTGCTTAGCATTTATATGTCTTCAGTATGGTAAAATTTTGCTTTACAAAGCAATTTGGAGTTTAGGAAGAATAATCTAAGATAAAGTAGGTTATAAGAATTCCCTCTCAGTTTGATTTAATGGCATACAAAGCTTAGGCTCTAACCACAGTTAGTTAGCTAGTATCCTTTAGAGCATACACTTGTTTTGAAAATAGAAGATAAACAGAAAATAATTACACATGCTGATGGGTAATTTTAAACAGTCTCATCATGAAAATGCACGAGTTTTTGCAGGTCTCCTAGAGAGCTAGTCAGTCTTTGTCTGACTCTAATAAAGCAAAGATGTAACTGTTTTCCCCAGCAGTGGGATCACAAACAAGTACTCTAAAATTTGTTTATGTAAGAGAGAGAGGCAAAAAGGAAAAAGGAATAGTTCTTAAGGGAAAGCTTTCCTATCATTTTCCAATTAAAATCCTAGCCCTGAAACAGTTCAGAACTCAGATAATGAGAACACTAAGGCAAGCAGTTAATTACTTTTTATTTCTGTGAAAATTGCAAGATATTTTGAGTGTAATTGGTGCAGTTCCTCTACAGTATTACTCCAAAGGCACAAGGAGGAGCTAATTGTTCCCCAAAAGAAACTAATTACCACCTAATGGCTATTCAAATAGGCCCAGTTTACTGGATTTGTCAACGTAGATTTTGTGTAAAAAGTTCAAAATAAATCCGTTCCACAGAAATGCAGTTTTGTTACTGGAAATAAAAGAGACCTCCTACAGAACAAATATTATCAGTATTTCCTGTTACTGTGATCTGTACATATTTGTCTGTCTATATATGTTCACACTATTCATCCTGTACACATACCTTATGTGCTCCCATCAGAAGTTGGATGGTGATGGCTGCAGGTGACTTGGCCTCCCAGGCTAGTAACACATGCCTGAGTGGACATAGAATGATGTGCATATATGATATACAAACTTCGTTTGGTTTGAAAGAACACTATGCTGACCAGAGGGAAAAGGCAACACTTTGTAGAAAACTGGTTTGAAATGGACATTTTAATACTGTCTTTAACTCAGACATGGATATTTAAGCAAATATTTACTTTGTCAGCTGCCCTGTCATCTGAGGTAGTACATGGTAAAGCTGAGGAAGCAGAGAAACAGTATTCTCTATGGATGCTTGTGACACTGAGCAAGAGCTGGAGGAAGGGAATTAGTATCACTTTGTGGTATCAGAACTGTCACACAAAACTGAATTTCAGGCAGGGGAATTTAAGAATGTGAAAGATAAAGTGAGCTGTTTGTAGGCTGGTCAAAGGATAACACTCAGAATATCAGTAGTATAAACTGTATAAAATGACAGCCTTTGCCTCCATCTGTCCTAACAGATTTCTGTGTTGAGTTTGGTTTTGGCAGGGAATAGAGGTTAATGAACTTAGATGGGGACTCTAGTATTAAAACCTTTTGTCTTTAAGCCCAGAGCTGCACTTGAAGTCTACTGATGAGAAGAGGACTGCCTTTCCCTCCAGAGTGTCACTACACTGTCCTTTGAAGGCAAAACTTGCTGCAGCTGGCAGTAATACACTTCACACACACCAATCAAACTAAAAATGCCAATTGAATGATTTTTCTATGCTGACTACCCATGTATTCAGTAACAACCAGGGACT
>NW_008652344.1:29106-34308 GCF_000695815.1 Acanthisitta chloris
GTTTGTGTACTTCAATAGCAGTTTTAGCATTAGTATCACACTTACCAACTCCAACTTGAACTGCTTAGTACCAATTAGACTTGACACATTATTTTCAACCACTAGCAGTGATCTCACACTACTTAGACTTGCTTCAGTGTTACTTATTTCTTGCTTCAACTTACAAGACATAGATGCTTCTAGACTTCTGTGGCTGGCCCAAACATTATGGCTTCTGCTCCTAAAAACCAATTAGATTCCACAGCATCATCACTGCAGGTTTATCCTGATGCCTGGTGTGCAATATAACACAAAGATGGTAGCACAAACCTGCCTACAATCATACAACACCACAGCAGGTTTACAGGAGTACTACAAGAGTATGAATGGCATAAAACATCTTTAAGAACAGCATATAAGACAAAGCCTTCAAAACAGTCAACTGAGCCTTGTAGGTGTACTACCCTGGCTTCTCTCCAAGAATTCCATGTAGCACTAATCTCAATTTATGTAATGCCATAACTTCTTAGTGATTGTTTTTCCATCTGCTGATGGGAAAAAAAGAGAAGATTTTGGAAATATTTCATACCATGCATTAAGTAGCTGCTGAATTTTGGCTTTGCCTGGATCATGTCCATCAGTCTGCCCTACACACAGCAGTCACGTCTTTCAAATCATACTTGCTGAAAAGTTATATAATTATATTCTGTTCAAGCATTGCTAGGATTCTGGTTATCTTCACATCACGCTTTTCTTTTGTACAATAGACAAAAACATTTAATAGCTTCAAACTAGTGCTTGACCATTTATTTAGCATAAACCCATTGTTTTTCCATTTTTCCACATCATGATGTCCACTGTCATGTCACCAAGCTGTTGACATTTTCCTTTTTGCCTTGGAATCTCCATAATAATGTTTCTTCCATTCTGACATTCATATTTTCTAGAATTCATTGTTTTTTCAACATATAGAGAGTGACTAAGATATGCATTTGAAGAAACTATGTGCAAGGAAAGCAGGACAAAAAAAAAGGAACCCTTGTTAAATTTTATCTTCAGTAAGAGATAGTGTCCACCATCACTGCCTAAGACTTTAGCTGCTCTAGGATCTGCCTCTTAGATATCCATAAAATTAATTCCTTGTCCAGTGAGGTTGGATATATCACTGCTGCCTCTACTATAATTTATGTCCAAGATGTACCTGAATCACACATCTGCATCAGCTTTGTATCTAACCATGTGCACTTACAACCTGAGACAGTCTAGATATCATGCAGGCCCTACTCCCATAGCTCCACAGGAACGAGACTCTCACATAGTTGTCATTATTATATTACTACCAGTCAAGATATCAAAAGCCACACAATCACTGAGTGGAGATAGCTGTACATTTCTAGCTTTAGGCAAGCATTTGGCATCACATCCATTCCACTGACTGTCATCCTGAACCAGCTATTAGCTCTGGAGAAAGTGCAGTAAGCAGAACATGTCCACACGAAGCCATTAGCAAACTACAAAGCTGCCCCATACTGTTTACACTATTCTTGAATGGGCAGGAAATTAACCTCACTAGGAGAAACTTTGAAAGTTTTCTATAAATAACAGTGATTCTCCGGGAAGCAAGGATCAGAAAAAGGCTGTGAGTGCTCAAATGTCTGTTCTGAATTCAACCACAAATACCTTTCACCTTAACAGAGGTGAAAGCCTCTGTACTGCTAGTACAAACAGCCTTTTGTACTGATAGACTTTTACACCCACTTCTACCCCAGTGCATAGAGATCATTGATATTATTAGCATTTCAGATTAAAGTCATGTTTCAGGCTTATCTAGCTGTGCTCTAAATATCTACTCACCCCTTCAGAAGAATGAGGAGTAACTGAGTCAATAAGCAAAGGGTGATGCGAAAGGAAAAGCTCACAAAGTCAAAAATACAGGGCTTAGGCAAGGTCACCTCCAGCATTTACAGGTAGAGCAAGGAAGTGGCTACAAAGCATCATTATGGAGAAATGTCCAAACCCCTTGTTAGTAAGCCAACATGTTGGGGTGCCTCACTGAAGTGCCTCTATGCTGATGTGCCCTGTGGGGGGGGAGTAAATGTGATGAGTTATAGATCAGTGTGCAGTTGCAGGGCTATGATCTCATTGGGATCAGAGAGATGGGATGGGATGTCCCCTGTGACTAGGCTGTTAAAATGGCAGGATACATGCTCTTTAGGAAGGACAAGCTGAGAGGATGAGGGAGGGGAGTTGTGAGAGAAGAGTTGTACTGCATGGAGTTCTGCCTGGGGATGAATGATAAACCTGAGGGAACTGGCTGATGTAATTCCAAGGCTCCTCTCTATCATCTTTGATTGTCTACAGCAACTGGGAGAAGTGCCTGAAGACTAGATGAAGCAAATGTCATTCCTATCTTCAAGAAGGAGGACCCAGGGAACTACAGGCCAGTCAAACTCAACTTGATCCCTTGGAAGGTGATGGAGCAGCTAATCCTGGAAACTGTTTCCAAGCACGTGAAAGACAAGAATCAGGAGGAGTCAGCATGGATTCATCAAGCGCAAGTCATGCTTGACAAACTTGATAACCTTCTATGATGAAATGACTGGCCTGGTAGACAAGCAGGGAGCAGTGGATACAGCCTACCTAGACTTTAGTGAGGCTTCCAACACTGTCTGCCACAAGAAGCTCCCAAGGAAGCTGCTGAAGTATGGGCTGATTGAACAGACAGGGAGGTTGAACTGAAAACTGGCTGAATGGCCAGGCCCGGAGGGTAGTGGTCAGTGGCATAAAGCCTAGCTGGAAACCAGTAACTAGCAATGTACCCTAGGGGTCAATCCTGCTTACCATCTCCATAAGTGATCTAGGTAGTGGTGTAGAGCGTACTCTTAGCAAGTTTGCAGATGACACAATCTGCCAGAGGGTCATGGTGCCATCCTGAGGGACCTTGACAGGGTGGATAAATAGGCTGACAGGAACCTCATGAAGCTGAATAAAAAGTACAGTCCTGCAACTTGGGAGGCACAACCCCATGCACCAGGACATGTCAGGGGCTATCCAACCAGGAAGCTGCTTTCAGAAAATGGCCTGAAAGGAATGTGTAAAGAAGACAGAACCACTCTTTTCAGCTGTGCCCAGTGATAGGACCAAAGGCATTGGACACAAACTGAAACACAAGTGACATTGTTTGAACACTTTTTCACTACGAGGATGACTGAGCACTGGCACAGGTTTCCTGGAAAGGTGATAGAATCTCCCTCCTTGGGAGCAACCAGCTCTAAGTGGCCCTGCTTGAGGAGGGTGGGTGGACCAGATGACCTCCAGGGGTCCTTTCCAATCCTAACCATTTTGTGGCATCTTTAATATCTAATTTGTTGCTTCCCCCTCAGCTTCACTGAGTGCTTGGGACTTTTTCTCATTGTGGTGATACTTTTCATTTCCTCAGCTGCACAGACTTTTTTGGGCAAATTTCTCCCCAGCATTTGCACAGTAAAGCCCTGAGTGTCAGATTACAGCACCACACAAATGAGTAAGAACAGACCTGCCAGATGGTAAAGGTTTGCTCTGAGCAGTGCAAGCTTTAGCACTGCTTCCAGGAAATACCTTCTCAGGGACTTCCTGAGTCAGAAGTGAATCTTTGTATTTAATAGTCATTGACATATTTTTCTTCTATGAATTAATCCAATCATTTTTGGAATGCATGTAAGTCTTTAGCATCCACAATGTTCTGTGATGAGCAGTTTCATAGCTAAATGGCATGTCATGATGAATTGTATTTTGCGTTTGGTTTGAACCTACTAGGGGCTGGGTGGCTTTGACACCCACTAATTCTTGCACAGAACAAGGATGGAAAAGGTTCCTTATGCAGATTGTGCCATGCACATCTTTATACATGTGTAACCCAGACCAGTTCTCTTTTTTGAGACCAGAGAGCCTGAATGAGGATTCAGCAAACTTTTCCTCATACAGGAATCAGTCCATTGCTTGATCAGAAAATCTGCTGCCTGTTAGATGGAACATTTCCAGTGGTACTATATTCTTTGTGAGATAAGAGGACCTATTATAAAATGTTCAAGATGTCAGTAAACCACAGATTTATAGAGCAATATATCCATTTAGTGATGAACAGTTCAAGAAAGAAAAGAGCAAGAGCAGAGGATGTTGCTGAGAGAGGATGATGTTAATTGCATCTAAGCCTCACAATGGAGCATGATGGCTTTAGAGCTGTGAATAAGCCTGGGAAATGCAAAATTTCTACACAAGGCAGTGAAAAGGACTCTTGTGACAGAAACAGCAGCTGCAAAGAGAGGAACAAGTAGCATCCACAGAATTTGTTTTAACCATTCATGAGATCAGTCACAGCCACAGTGTCGATGTTCAAGACCATGGAAACAAAAGTTACAGCTGAAATATTCATTGAGTTTTAGCCTGTGTGTACCTCAAAATGTGAACATACAAAGACCAAGTGAATTTTTGGTCCTCTGCATAGGGAAAAAAAAAGCAGTATTATAGTCCTTTTTCTTCAGCAAATAGATCATAGAATCATAGACTCATCAAGGCAGGAGGAAACCTCTAAGATCATTGAGTCCAACCATTAACCTGGCACTCTGCTGTAACCCCTAAACCATATCCTCCAGCACCGGATTCAGGTGCCTCTTAAACACTTGCAGGGATAGTGACTCAACCACCTCCCTGGGCAATCTATTCCAGTGGTTGAATTGAACACTCTAACAGGGAACAAATTTTTCCTAATATCTAATCTAACTCTCCCCTGTCTCAGCTTATGACCATTCCCTCTAATCCTCTAACAAGAGACCAAGAAACTTTGTTTCTCCATTACTTATTTTCAAACTCAAGGAGGGAAAATGGCTCCAGGTCTTTAGGAAAACATTCATAAAACCTGCTTGACTCTACCACAGCACTAAGGCATGTCCCATTTACAAAGCTGCTGGCTACTCTTCTCCATAGCAGTACTAGGTTTGCTTAAAATTTGACAGCCACTTAAAATTTGCTTATCCTGACTCCAGAAGAACAGCTCTTTCCTAAAATTTACCCATTTCTTGTATTTTCAGACTGCTATCTTTATCAGCTCTATGCTTCCACTCTTTGCCAGAGCAATTGAAGCCTGTAGAGTATCACATTAGCATGAAATAGCAGCACTCACTAGATTTTCATGATAACTATCTCCAAAACAAGTTCATATTATTCAAAGATGTATTCATCAGCAGG
>NW_008652344.1:34330-41949 GCF_000695815.1 Acanthisitta chloris
GCATGAAGCTCTTCCAAATAAACAATGATTTTAATTTGCTAAAGATAGCTCAACATATTGTGGCACTATCAGGAAGCAATACTCACTCTGATTATTTTCAGCAACATCCGTAAACAGTGTGCACACTGAGCATTTTTGCCCTAATGAACAATTTCAGGTCTAACTCAAGTAGTAGAATAGAAAATGGAGTTCTCAAAATGGACCCACACTTAAAATAAAACCTCAGGTTCACCTCTGCTGTTTACAGAGGAAGAGAAAAAACAGTGCAAGATTGAACAATAAATACAAGGCTGAACACAAGGATTAGTGTGGTAAGTGTAGTAAGGCTGATGAATAAGGATCAATTGCACAAACTTCTGTTAACCCTCTCTGCACTAAGAGGATAATGCAGACATGCAAACATGGCACATTTAAGTCTCACCTGTGAATTTTACAATTAGCAAATCAAAAAGAAGGAATAAAATAACTTTGCCATCAAAAGCAATCTGACAGAAACAGTGACAATGGCAAATTACTGTCATCATAAATATTCTATTAAATTCTTCCTGCAGTCCTAGCCTTGTAAAACCTTATACTTGAATACTGAGTTTTGGGGGGTTTTGGGTGAAAATGACTGAATTTAGTAATTATAGGATTTTAACAGAGATTTGGACAATCTAGACTGTTATTCCATAGCCCACCGGTTGTTCACACAACTCCTGCTCTGCTAAGTTTCATTTGCAACAAAAAGATCTGTTGTATATTGTTTGAATCTTAACAAGTTAGAGCATATTTGTTTCATGTGATTTCTGACTTCATAAAGGGCAAATTGTACCTGACTAACCTTGTGGCCTTCTACAGTGGAGTGACTGAATCAGTGGACAAGGGAAGAGCACTTATGTATCTACCTGGACTTCTGAACAGCCTTTGACAGTGTCCTATGCAACATCCTTGGCTCTCAATTGAAGATATGGACCCTTATATGACTAAGGAATTGGCTGGATGGCCATGTCCAGAGAGTTGCAGTCAACAGCTCAACCCAACAGCTCAACAACAACCCAAATCATTAACAAATGATGTCCCTCAAGGGCCTGTGCCAGGACTAGTATTGTTCAATACCTTAATTCATGACACGGACAGTGGGATTGAATGCACTCCAGCAAGTGTGAAGACGACACAAAGGTGAGTAGTGCAGCTGATATGTTTGAGAGAAGGGATGATACCCAGAGGGACCTTGACAGGCTTGAGGAATGGGTCCATGTGAACCCCATGAGGTTAAAAAAGGCCAAGGGCAAAGTCCTGCACTTGACTCAAGGCAATCTCCAGTACCAATAGAGGCTGATTAATAACCGGGTTGAGAGCAGCCCTGCAGATAAGTTGGGGATACTGCTGGATGAAAAACTTGACATGAGCTGGCACTCACAGCCCCAAAAGCCACTCATATCCTGAGCTGCATCAAAAGAAATGTGACCAGCAGGTTGAGGAAAGCAATTCTCTACCCTGATGAGATCCCACCTGGAGCACTGTATCCAGCTTCAGAGTCCCAGTACAAGGAAGGCATGGACATACTAGTACAGGTCCAGAGGCAGGCTGTGAAAATCATCAGGGGGCTGGAGCACCACTGCTATGAAGAGAGACTGAGAGAGTTGCAAGGCCTGGAAAAGACAAGTCTTCAGGGTCCTTATCACAGCTTTTCAATTTATTAAAGGGGACTTACAGGAGAGAGGGAGACACATGTTTTATTATGGCCTCTAGTGGCAGGACAAGGGACAACAGTTCTACGCTAAATGGAGGTAGATTTAGATTATATATATAAGGAATATATTTTTATACACTTTTACTATGAGGGTAGTGAGGCACTGGAACAGGTTTCCCAGAGAACTCTGGAAGCCCTATCCCTGAAAGTGTTCAAGGCCAGCTTGGACAGAGCTTTCAGCAACCTGATGTAGAGGATGATGTCTCTGCTCATGGCAGAGATATTGGACTAAATGATCTTTAAAGGTTGCTTTCAACCCAAACCATTCTATGATTCTAAGAAAGAACAAATACTGAAGAACTGGAGCAAGGATGGATGCAGTGAGGCAATGGGCATCTCACTGCTGCAGAGTCTCTATCTTCTGGGCACAGAGCAACCAATACAGTTAGATCTCTCTATGCATCTATCAGAAGGTCACTTCTTGACTAGAGAGTATAAAAACCTGGATTGGCCCCACGGATGGGGCCAATCACAGAGATACCTGGAAGGAGGGCTATGCTCTGCATACCACATTGGCTCTCAGCACTTGTCCTCAGAGCAGATGTGATAACCAAACCTTTGCATTTGCAAGCTCAATCTGTGCTAGTCTTTGTAAACTTGAGCTGTGGGACAAGGAGCAGTGAACCCCTCAATCATGCAGGAGAAAGTATCCTTGCTTTTACTTAAGTGCTCTCTAACTGATCAAATAATTTTGGAATCCCTGTCCACAGGGGCACAGGTTAGAACTCAAATACCCACAACTGAACACAATTCGCCTTAGGATGTGCAGATATCTGTGCACACAATGTTGCTATAAATATCTGTACAATCACAAATGAAAGTCATGAGCTGCTACTCAAACCAAATCACTTCAGTGTTTTTGTCATCCTTTGGCCAGGATCAGAGTAAATCACTGCCGGCAGTTAGTTTTGATTACAATGTACCTGAAATAAGGTATATTTCATCCAACAGTGTTTGCAAGTAGTTTATCTGGGATTAGTCTTGTAAAACCAATCTGAATTCTAAGAAGTTACTGAAGATTTTGACAGGAAAAGCAAGATTTACATGTGTAATGATCTGGATCTGTCTGTAGTCTATGTTCCACTACAAATATTCTGTTCTATATACTTAATTTTCAAAAAATTCCATTTGTGGCAGAAGGATGAAAAATATAGCTAATTACAGTTTCTTAAATTAAACTAGCTCTGTAACAGATATTTTGGGGGACTTGACTATGATACAAAATGCCTCACTTTATGACTCTGTCCAAAGTCCAAATCTGGTTAATTGCACGTTAAAAACCTTGAACAATCTCCAGACAAACAGAAAATAGGATATGCCAAAATTAGTTGAATCCAAAATGTTCTAGTGCACATATATAAAAATAGCTCAAAGCACAATTTTGTTACCAATAAAAAGTCGAAATCAAAGCATAATTGATCAAATAAGAATAAGTCTTATAAGTTTGATCTACAGTCATTTACAACCAATGTGATCAGAGGCAGAAAAGTAAAGCTATAATAGCAGTACAGGGAATGTTAATGTTATTTCAGTAGGGCAAGCAATACAGTCACATGAAGAAATATATTTGTAATAACATAGAAGTGAAATCATTTCAGCTACTCAGTGTTAAAATTAAATCTCAGCTTCAAAGACTGCTTAGTCATGGCCAATCCATTGATACAGTACATTCTATCCACTGTTTTGTGGGAAAAGGTTAGCAAAATACAACTGCAAGAAGCTGCACGTAATAAGGCTTTCATTTGCTGCACGATAAAAAATGAACAAAACTGTCTTTCTACCAAAAATGACTGACTGAAAGACAGTGCAGCATATTTTGAAACCTCTGGCAGACTGAAAAGCAGTGCAATTCAGGAAGGCTGGACCAGGATATTGTTGCCTGGCTGCTGACCCTGCAATTTGAATGATTAGCACAAAACTACACAGAATAGAGAAGCAATGCTAAATCTTCAAGTATAACGTAAGCAGAGATCAAGACTTACTGAAATTTGTCAGCCACTAACACACACTAAGTCAGTGTAGAAAAGGCATTTTGTTTCTGTTCTGTGATTTTCGTAACTATTTGAATAGCTTATTAAACTTGAATTCTTTTTGCTTAACGGATACTTTAAAAAGAATTCTGTGCTCTGTAGGACTATTGGCTGCCTATGCAAGAAAAAGCAATGCTGCCATCTTCTATACCAAAACACACCTCCTATAACCAGTGGCGTTTAATGACACTGCCTGCATCAAAACTGTGCCTGATTATTCAAGCAAGTTCAAAGAAATTTGTCAGGCAGTCTACAGATGGATTCTATGGCCTAGTTTTGTACATTAGGGAAGGAAAGGAAAAAAAAAAGAAAAGAAAATAGATCAAATACAGACTTGTTATTTCAGGGATATGAGGGAATAGCTCTGTTTTCCTTCTCTTTAGGAGGAGAAAAGAAAAATATCTGCAAGGTACTTTGTCAGTCATGGATTCATTCACAATGAGACATATGAAATTCTCACTTGAACAGTTGCAAACTTTCTGAACCAGCAGCAATGAGTGTCACTTTGCATATAATTGCAAGATGCCATATGCACTGGCAACCTATTAAACCATTCTCATGCAGGAAACAGCAAAAGGTCCTTACAGGCTGTTACAAAATAATCCTAAGCAACAAGCCTGGGAGTAGCCAGCCACCTACATATGAAATACTCCTCCACTGATTCAAGTGGGTCAGTCTAGAATGAAACCTCAGTAATTGGGATAAGAAAATAGCAGGGACTGCTCTTCAGAGGTTGCCTGGACAAGATGTTGCTAATATCATATCACCTTACTTGCCACAGTCCTCCACTTGTCTGTGCAAATAGACTTGATGTTTCCCAAGTTCAGACAAATCTCAACAGCATACTCTAAGGCATCTTATATTCATCCTTTTCATCTTGCCATAGAGACACTAACCTAGCAAATTGCTAAGGGTCTTACCTGTTATTTTGGGGCAGATGCTGTCTCTGCAACCATAGCAGGGGAATAGCAGAGCCAAGTGCTTCAGAAGAAAATGAACAGTGAGCTATGAACACACCAGGGAGGATGGTCAGATGCCTTTCCATGCTATGACAAGCTGCTTCAATCGCAAACAGATGCAGAAGTGCTTGATCGTGCATGACCACTGGTCTAAGATCAGGTCTCTACTATTACTGAAGCTCAGGATGGGAAAGGGTGACATGGCCTCTATGTCAGGCCTCACTTGACCATGCTCCAAAAGGAATCCCATCCTCCCAGTCAGGCCTGCCTCCCTCTGCTCTGTGCAAAGCCTCTCAGCTTCCACAGTGCCAAACTTCTTTGGACCTCACGCCTCTTGGTTGGCCATCATCCACATATCACATGGGCCAGGACTTGAGCAGTGGCCTGGGTACACTCATTCCTGAAGCATCACAGTGCTCAGATGGACACGGCCCAGCACATATGAAGGCCTCATTTTCCTTTCTGTTTAAGAACTTGGCTAAGATAAAGCTTATTTAAATTAATATTTTTCCGTAGTAAACATCTGGCTAATTTATCTCTCCTTCAAAGACATAGCTACAAAAAGGCCACTCATGTATTCCAAGTAAGTGTTTTGTTCCCTGTGATCTTGCAGAGCCTATTGCACAGTTTCCCTTCCAGCAGATCATGCCAGGAGTCAGTGGACAGGTCCACTAATGCTGTAGGTAGCCAGCCCCTGATATGATTTAGAGTGCTATTCAGTGGCTGAAGTAATGCCAAATCAGTTCTGAGAGGCTTAATTACACTGGCAATACTGAGTAAAACAATAAGGACCTTGTACTCAGTACTCTTGTTAACAGAGTGCAAGAAAAAGTAGTAAAATTGTACTCTTTCATTTCCAGAGTTGGAACATCACCCACTGGTGTGGTAGGAAACCTGCCAGAAATCCAACCACTGCCAGGATTGATAACACTGAGATAAATACACATTACAGCAAGCAGCTGTGCTACTGGGAGCACTCAGTGTTGCAACCTTGGTGCCAAAAGCTCTGTTGTCTTTCTCATGAACACTTCTATACACATACCCTTGTTGGAAAGAGGGAAAACCAGGGAGGACTTGGCACACTTGTGGTGAACATTGAGATATTTGACTGCCATTGTTGTGGTTTGTGGTTTTTATCTTACCACTCAGATAAGAACAGCCAGTGTAAATAGACTGTGTAGTCTATCACCACCACAGTCAGTACAGGAACTACATAAGTGAGCTGTGTTTACATGCTCAGTGATAGCATGCTGAGTATCATATTATACTGCTCACACAGCAATGCATTTACTCAAGTGATGTAAATAGTTTTCTGGCAACTACAATGTAATTTCAACACTACAGTCGTAGACTATACATCTACACAGAGTAGATGGAATTGTACCATTAGGAAGTTTATATACCATAATCCTTTTCCAATCAGTTTGATAAAGCTCTGTCACAGTATTTGACAGTGCCATTAAAATATTTTTCGTGTTAGCAGTGTGGAAGATCCAAAACAATCACTACTGGGAGCAGCAGCAAGGAATGGCAGGCACCTGGCCAAGCTGAAAAGGAAGGGGACTGATGTTGCTGCAGATGTGACAGCAAGGCTTGACCTTCTTGCCACATTGGTGCCTGGCACAAGTCCTGTCTTGGGGCAGGCACCTCTCATGCCTCCAGCAGTCAGGTGAAGGACCACACGGAACAAATGCGCCAGAAATGTCTTAGGCTGTAAGGGTTCTCTGAGAGACAAGAAGAGGAGTAGAGAATAAAAACTGGAGAATCTGCCATCATACCAACAGATTTCTACTCTCGTCATGGACTAGACAGGGGTCCATATTGGGACCAGTGCTATTCAGTGTCTTCATCAGTGACACAGACCATGGGATCAAGTGCACCCTCAGCAAATTTGGAGATGACACCAAGCTGAGTGATGCAGTTGACACAGCTGAGAGATGGGATGCCATCCAGAGAGACCTGGATAAGCCTGAGAAGTGGGCCCATGGGAATCTCATGAGGTTTAACAAGACCAAGTGCAAGGTGCTGCACCTGGGTTGTGGTAATCCCCAATATCAATAGAGGCTTGGGGATGAAGGGATAGAAAGCAGCCCTGGAGAGAAGAACTTGGGGTGGATGAGAGGCTAGACATGAACCTGCAATGTGTGCTTGCAGCCCAGAAAGCCAACTATGTCCTGGGCTGCATCAAAAGAAGTGCAGCCAGCAGGTGAGGTGTGGCCAGGGAGGTGATTCTGCCCCTCTCCTCTACTCTGGTGCATAGTCCACCTGGAGTACTGCATCCAGCTCTGGGGTCCCCAGCACAGGGTGTTCACTGACCTGTTAGAGTGGGTACAGAGGAAGACCACAAAGATGATTAGAGGGATGGAACACCTCGCCTATGAGGAAAGGCTGAGAATTGGGATTGTTCAACCTGTAAAAGAGAAGGCTCCAGGGTGACCTTATAGCAGCCTTCCAGTACCTGAAGAGGGCCTACAAGGGAGCTGGAGTGGGACTTTTTACAAGGGCATGTAGTGACAGGACAAGGGGAAATGGCTTCAAACTGAAAGAGGGCAGGTTTAGATTAGGTATTAGGAAGAAATTCTTTACTGTAAGGAGTGAGACACTGGAACAGGTTGCCCAGAGAAGTTGTGGATGCCTCATCCCTGTAAGTGTTCAAGTTGGATAGGGCCCTGAGCAACCTGGTCCAGTAGAAGGTGTCCCTGGCCACAGCTAGTGGGTTGGAACTAGATGATATTTAGGATTCCTTCTAACCCAGGCCATTCTATGATTCTGTGAAGTGAGAGCTTTGTCCCTTTAACAGAAGCTGTTTAATCAGCTGGATACTGGCAGAAAACATCCTGAACATCTCCTTCAGTTTCCAATTTAGAACCACAAACTGCATCATCAGCTATTCAG